>NC_086054.1:14881711-15187749 GCF_947568885.1 Cydia strobilella
GACAGAAATACATGCGCGAGAGTCAATCCCAGCGCACAGACCTAGTAATAACTAGAGTTGACTGTTTTTTTTCATATGTTTCTTTTTGTGTAACTTAGAAACGGTTTCATCTAAGAAATAAAAACCTTTTATTTATTATAAATGCGTTGACATACAATCACTTTTAATTAAATAATGGTGAGCCGAAACCTAATATATTTCAAATCAAATCAAAAACTAAAAAAATATTTATTGTCAGACAACAAAGGCACAAAATACATACATTACAGACCAACAGATTATAATTATTTTATATGTAAAATAATTAAAGTCTTAAAAACTAAAAATCATTTAGGCGACACAGCAGTTTTTTGCTGGTCAGTAGGTACCAGAAGTCCGTAGAGAATGTCAACTATTACATTAAATACATCAGTTAATTTAATATAGCTTTGTCAGTCAACCACGTCGCTGAAAAAGGGAGAAAATATCTATCTATTTCTTACTCAAGTGCTGTCATGACAAAGATATTAGTATATTTGATGTAACATTTCCCCCGGCAATTGAGCCGTATTGTCTTATTGCTGAACTAGCTGAATGGAGCTCTCATTGATGTCGGACAGAAATACATGCGCGAGAGTCGATCCCAGATCCCAGCGCAAACTTAGGAATTACTAGAGATGGGACTGTTATCAGAAATGTTTCAAAAAACTGTTTCTATTAAATAAACAAGGGTCAAGAAACCCGAGAGAGAAAAAAATAATTAAATAATGATATGAAGATAAACTATTTTATTTTATTCAGCGTATTTTGCACTCGCTGCGATACATGTATATGATCATAAGTATCTATTTGTTAGTCCAGTACTTTCACCCTAGGAAAATGTCTAGTGTAGGTTTTTAGAAATAGAAATAATTTATTCGTTAGCACAAACACAAAAATAGAAAATTATACAAAACAGAGAAACATAAAAAAGGAATAGTGCCACGAAATGGTCTCACCTCAGCATGTTGCTGGCGACTTCCAGCGCTGATCTTCCGTAGAGAGACCATCCGGTGAAAGATGAAACAATCACGACAGGTAACAAGAAAACCAACAAAATTAATAAATAACATACAAAATACACAGACAGAAATAAGTTTTTGTTATTGCTACATTCGGATCTACAATTGAACTTATAGGTACTAGATGATTTAACTAATAAAACTTTGTCAGCCAACAGTGCAGCAGGAAACAAATTGAAAAAGTATACACCTAGTCATAGTCGTATCATTTATTGCATACATGTGTTTACAGTAGGTCTTATTTATATCTTAGGTTAAAACATGCGACCGTTAGGGCATAGCAACATAGTTACTTAAATAATACTTAGTCTAAATTATATCTTAACAGCTATACATTATTCACTAGCTTAAATTATATTAAATTATAATTTATCATAAAATTATCCAAATATTAATATTTTTAGAATTACAAATTTTTACATTATTATTATGAAATCCAATTTATTCCAAATTATCATTTAAAGAATAATAGCATTTGTGTAACAAAAATTCCTTGATTGCCTTATAAAATAATTTATAATTATTGTGCGACTTGATTTTGTTTGGCAGTTTATTGTATACCCGGATTGCTGTATTTGTTTTGGAAGGGGTGATAACAAGCTGATATTTTCTCCGGACACTATTTGGTTCCTTAAATAAATATTTATATTTCCACGCATATATGGCTAATGATAGGATATACTGGCACGGCAATGGCAGTATCCCGTGTTCCTCAAAATAGGGTCTGCTGCTTTCAGGGCATTGAATGCCAACCATTATTCGGACACATTTTTTTGCATGACAAATAAATCCTCGGAATCTGTGCTGTTTTGTGTCTGTATTTCTTACCCAAGTGTTATCACAACAAATAGGTTCTTATAAATCAGAATATTGCCGCAAAGAGAATAGAGCAATTTATTAATGCATTTATTGTTCTTACATTGTAATTATGTCAAATTTCATATTAAGAATTTCAAGACGATCTTATCGTAAAACAAATAAATATACTAAAAATGTATTTTTTGCCTTTTCTATTACTTTTTAGCTCTGCGCATGCGTCGGAGATGAGCCACTGATAATTCGCGAGTATTCTCGTAACAATGATCAAGAGTGGTATTCCAAATTAAAACAATATTATGTTAACTTGATATTCATTTAACATTAGGTACTCGCTATACACGGTGGCTAAAAATTAAGTGCATTCCCTTAGCCAGAGAGGTTTTGGGATTACACTGAGCAACTTTTACTATGGGACCAACCCCGAAATCGTGAAAAAAAATTTGGCTGTTTCATACATTTTGGCTGGTCTATTTTCTATGGGAGGGTAATTATTTTTTCTCAAAAATGGACGGCAAAGTCGACGTTGCCGGTTAAAAAGTAGGTCGCGAAGTGCGTATTTTATGGTCAGTCAAAAATTAAAAAGTTAAAAACATTGCAGTATCGATTTCGGGACTGCAATGTTGCATACAAATTCCATTATTTGTCGAGTTACAAACTTTTTAAAAGTTGAAGTGACCATATCAAATGAAGGCATAGGTCCATTAAACAGCCAAACAGATGATCAGTACTTATTATTATAATGTTGGTACCGCGACTATTTAGGTGTCTCAAATATGTTGGCGTATTTTCAGCAGAAAAATACACTTCCATTTTTAATAAAAAAAATAAAACGGCGGCAAAGCAAATCTTTTTACTTTTTTCTGTGAAAATATATACATAAGAACGTTGCTTCTGTAAAATATTTCTATTATATTTGCATTTATTGCGCCATTTTTGAGAAAAGCACTATATATGACTTGGCTGGAAGGCTACTTGCTGGCTTCGGAATCAATTAAACGGACTCCCAAGGTCGTCCGTTTAAAACGAATCCTCAGCCAGCAAGTAGCTACTTCCGAGCCTCGACAATAATGTACTATTTTCGCGATTTCGTGGTTGGTCCCATAGTAAAAGTTGCTCAGTAAAATTCCGAAACCTCCCTGGCAAGTGGCAACGGGAATGCACTTATTTTTTTAGCCAACCTGTATAAATAACTATTTTGGCTCAGTGATCCGAAAAGAATCTTGGCCTCCGAAACGAGAACGTGCCACCTGTCCCGATCCTGCGCAACTTTCTGCCAGCTACTCACTATATACTTATGTAGAGTTAGACCAAAAAAGTCTGCAGCGATTTTGATAGCATACGCAGTGCTTGTGTTATTTATACGTCATAATTTCATAGAAGTTTAACGTTTAAAATAACACTTGCACTGCGTACTGCGTGTGCTATTAAAATCGTTGCAGACTTATCTTGGTCTAACTCTAGGCAACTTAATATAATACCTATACACTGGCTTTTTTCAGAAACCAAATGTAATCTATTAATTGGTAGACATAAAAATTGCATAAAAGGTTGTGCTGTGACTGCTGTGAGCATACCTACTCTCTCTGCATGTTTGTATTTGCGTAACTATTAATAAATTATATATAACATATTTTACTGTAAGCTAACTGGGGTATCGGTTTAAGCTAACTTGCATAACTAAAAATATTTTGCTATCTACTTCTCATGATTCTCTTCTGCGTAAAAATGACCTTTTTTTAGGGTTCCGTACCCAAAGGGTAAAAACGGGACCCTATTACTAAGACTCCGCTGTCCATCTGTCCGTCTGTCAATCTGTCTGTCCGTCTGTCTGTCAGCAGGCTGTATCTCATGAACCGTGATAGCTTGAAATTTTCACTTTTCTGTTGCCGATATAACAACAAATACTAAAAAGTACGGAACCCTCGGTGGGCGAGTCCGACACTTGGCCGGTTTTTTTAACTTGGCGACAAGCTGCCGAATGTCTAGATCAGCATCAAATCAAGTTGCGATTTTTAAGTCGGAATGCTGCTCCGAGTCCGGTTTTTTTAACTTGGCGACAAGCTGCCGAATGTCTAGATCAGCATCAAATCAAGTTGCGATTTTTAAGTCGGAATGCTGCTCCGAGTCTACGGGATCCACAATTCCCATTACTTATGCGCTTCTTTGTGTTCGATTTGTGTAGGCATTTGTTTGAATGAAGCTATTTTATCATTAACCTCAGCGCAGGCTAATGTCTGATTTGATCAAACCGGAATAAGAACCGTTTTGTTTTATGCAGTAACTTACTTTTGCCCGAGACTTCGTCTGCGTGGAATCAGTAACAGCAGCTAGAGTAAGTTTAGCGCCTGATAAAGTGTTAGCAATCATTAAATTTGAGCATAAGCTTAATTGCTTGGCATCAATTATCAGGCAATTCATTAATCTCTCAATTTCACCCCCCTTTTCACTCTCTTTAGGTATGATTTCCGACATAAAAACTATCCTATGTCCTTCCCGGGACTCAAAGTATCTCTATGCCAAATTTCAACTGAATCGGTTTAGCGGTTTAAGCGTGAAGAGGTAGCCCACTGACAGACAGACAGACATTCGCATTTATAATATTAAGTATGGATTACGGAGTTGTACTGGTACAATCGGCAGTAACATATTTTGTCTGATATATACGGAACTGTACTTTAAAGGTACCTACTTTAGGATTTTTCATGCAGCTTAGAGCCACTTGCACCAACCCACTAACCCGGGGTTAACCGGTTAAACCGTTAACCCAGTGTCAAATTGTAACCATAGTAACTCTAGGTTTAACCGGTAAAACTAAAAATTCGATCAATATTATCCTTATATTCCTTATCATACACAAACAAGAAGGTTAACATCTCTTCTAATAAGTATCGATGAAAAAGTATTTCAAATATGCTACTGATTTTAACGCCACTAATACAACAGAAACAATAACCAAACATCCTGCCTTAAGCCACGGATCAAATCCTAAATAACCCTACCCTCATTATCACAGAGCCACTGACAAAATTACGCACTGCGCAAGCTTCGCAAAACGAGCAAAACATACTTTCATTCAGAGAATCCACTCTCACAAACAAAGACGCAAATATATTTGTGTAACTTGTGTGATAAAGACGCAATATGTCCTTAGTATGTTCTTGGCAATTGTCCACCGGTAAGATGTTTAGCAAAAGGACTAGAGTGAATGGGACTGAAAATACAAAGAGCGTGTATTGAAATGTGATGGGAGAGAGTAATTAGTTTGGAAAGGTCAGGCGGTTTGATTATTTCGTTGTGTAGTTTGTAACTTTGTAAGTATGAGTAGTATTTGGAAGTCTTACGATAGATGTCCCTACCAGTCTTCTTTTAGAGTTGAAAATTGATCAAAATTAGGGAATGCAAATCGGTTCTAACCGTAACCGAAATAATGCGTTATAACCTTTTAACGGATTATTTTGATAAAATTTCAAAACCGATTATTGGAAATTCGAATAACCGGTTACGGTTATTATTATTATCGCGAGCCTATTGTGTCCCACTGCTGGGCAAAGGCCTCCCCCCTCTTCTTCCACTCCTCCTGGTTTTGAGCTACATCTAAGGAGTCCAAGTTATCCCGCCATCGCCGACGAGGTCTGCCGGATCCCTGGTTACGGTAATTTTCGGTTATTTATTTATGACTTAAATTCTATAAATTGATCTTCTAATGACTACAAAATCCTGCCTTTTTTTCATTTGTGTACTTTAATAACGAAAATATACCATATTTACTTCCCTCATTTATGAAATATTTTGATTGAATATTGTATCACTTCCATGGTCATATTTTAACTTTTACTGTATTTTGTGTGTTTTATTAAAAAGGAAGACTTATTATACATTTCCTAATAAGCTGTTCCTTTATATTCGTAATTTTTTAAATTACTCGATCGTAAATTTAATTTATCCCTATTCACCCCAGCCATCCCTAAACACCCCGATTGACCGGTAAGTCTTTCTACGTGAACAGAGCATAAACTTCACAATAATATTTATGTAATACTATATGGCCATGAAACCATTAAATAAATTACAATAAGCCCTGTGACGTCTCAGATTGTGCTTATAAAACTCCGTAAAACATAATTACGTCGTTTTTGCTAATCGGCAGTTTTGCTGTGATGGTTTTGTAATGTCGTAAATCTACAACATCTACAATTATATTATTCTATGGAAGGCACAACGGAAATAAGTGAGCGGAGAAGACTAACGTTTTAGTTGCGAATTTTAGACCCCACACTAGCGTGTCCCGCAGTGTTGGTTGAACGTTAATTGCAATTAACCATTAACTAGTACAAATTGAACCGTATACAGTAACAGACGGTTACAGTTTACGGTTCAATTTGTACTGGTAAAGGCTCCCAAGCGTCGACGTCTATTCAACTCTACGGCTGTTGGACACAACGTTGGCGCATCTGCGCAGCGACACCATTTTCCATAGCGCAGACTAAAAGACGTAAGTATGGGGTTTCTCTTAATAATCTGTAGACTCTGTAGTGAGGTTGAACTGGCTAAACTTATTTAAACAAATAATTGTCTAGCAAATTCAAGCTCAACCAAACTTACGTTATATAAGTTATTACACTTATTACAATTCTGTTTACAGTATGACTACCTAATGCAATTTTATTCGATGCGTATTTTTTTGGATTCTTCATGCCTGCCACGAGAGGTCATCATACGGTGGTAAATAATCAAATTTTCGATTTAAAAAATATTTAATCATAGAGCTACTAGGTTCAAGTAATAGTCCCACCTACTTAAATGAAGATTTTCGAGTTAATTTTGGTCCAAAAATGGGAGCTTTTAAACTATAGTTAGGGTTTGCAATCCGGATACGAAATGTATGAAATTATCCGGATCTGGATCCGGATCCGCGGATCTTCCCATACATTTCAGATCCGTCGACCAAACCCTAACTATAGTTGGGTGTTTTTACGGCACTACAAATGCCTCAATATACTCTCTATTCTTCCATACCCCGTGTCTTTTGCACAGGAACATTCGCGTGCACGCACGACATCCATAAAATCGCGTAAAGCCGATCGGCTCCGAAGTGACACGACAATCGCCGATGTTATGCCGGCACTATTAATTCTTGTTCGACCCTGTTCGTGTAGTTCGGCCCTTATTTATAAGTTCAGTGCTCTCATATTGTTCATATTAGAATAGATTTTATATTGAAGAAGTAAATGCTTGACATTTGCACGGTGAAAGAGATAAAATATTCGATTTTCTACTCTCCACAGCTGCAGGTACCATAACTTTCCTTTTTTCTCAAATGGTTGAAGAATACATTCCAAAACACTTCATTACAAAACAGTTTGTCCCTAAGTATGGCATTCTCGAAGTATTAAAGGCATGTAAGACTTTTAGAAAAGTTTATTTGACCTTCTCATATGTAATGGAAAATTAGTAGGCCAGTGTGAATATTCACTCTTGGGTTGAAGAAACCTAATTCATAGTGTTGCATCAGACGCATAATGACCTATTTTACGAACGCAAAATGCCTTAAACGTAAAATGCCCTAAACGCAAAATGCCCTAAACTCAAAATGCCCTAATAGCAAAACACCCTAATCGCAAAACACCCTAATCGCAAAATGCCCTATAATCGCAAAATCATACCTACTTAACAGGGAATTGCTTTTTCCTACGCACTACTAAGTCACACAGTTATTCTTATTCTTGATAGTGCATAGACTATATTATAAATTATAGATTGTGTTACTTCAAATTAATTTTCTGTATTGTTATTTAATGATTGAAAATGTATTTTTACTTCACTTCAAGCCGTTTCTGACGTGTAATATTTTTATGTGCATTTACGAAATAAATGAATATGAATATGACTGCAAAAAATTGTTTTCATCGTAATCGGGTCAAAAGATAGCTGTTATACAACCCAATACAAACCAATCGATGGTTTCACACAGGACTCCCATCCCTTACATCTGTTAATACCGTAGGGGTAAGTGTACAAAGGTCCCGCGGGTCAATAAGACAAGTGCGAGGGGAGATGTGTGTCAGGAACGTAATCTTGTGACCCCAATAAAGGTGAGCGTGCAAAACACACGGTGTATACGTTACTCGAGGGTCGCTGTCAACCATTTTGAATTGGATAGTACAGTCACCTGCAATATTACGTTACACAACGAAGGCCGCAAAAATATCTGACACCATCTTATTTGTAGAGCCATAAGAATGTGTCACATATTTTTGCGCCCTTCGAAGAGTAGTAGCAGTGCAGGTAACTGATGCAGTTACAGTTGTTTAGCATACCTATGCTGTATAGATAGAATTTTCTCTGCTGAGCTCGTTCACTTACCTGTACTAACAATGGCATTCTGGTAAACAAAAGCCATTATTTCTTTTGTGTGCGCGCGTGACCATTGTGCCTGAGGCTCACACACAATGGCCACGCTTTTATCTATACCTGTAACTGTAGTACCTACTTAACTAATCCTTTTTTCCTAATCCTTTCCTTCCTTTCCTTTTTTTAATCCTTTTTTTAAAGTACGTACGTAGCTAACAAATGGTTTGATTAGCAGAAGTGAGCCTAATAAATTGAATTGATTAAAAACTTCAGGCCTGTATTTAAAGATATTGACACTTTATGACATTAATATCATCTTATCAATGAAAGTTATCCTAAGTTTCATCGTTAGGTATAGTTACTCCATCTTCCGTAAGTATGTACTAACCTATTTATACATATGTATAAAAGTATGTAGGTACCTATATATATATATTTTTTTCCTTCTTAAATGTTGTTTGCAACCGCTGATTAAGTGTTGTTTTGAAAGACGCTGTTTTTTGACGAAAGAAATTCTTCTTCATGTGGCATTTCATCTACCTTGTTATATGTTTGTATAATACGCATTAGGTATGTGGAAATGAAATGAAATATATTATTCATAACACATCGTTATAAGTCAGTATACAATAGTATCAGTCTTAGTGGCATATATATTTAAATTTCCTCCTTTATCTGTTTGCTTATTTCTAAATATTCACTCAAAATCTTAACCAGCTTCAACATTTTTCACTAAACAATACTCAAGGTACTAATTTTAACAGCAACACACCAACTACACCAACTATTGAAACCTTTTGTCGTAGCGTCGAGCGTACATGCAATTCGCGACTACTTTACGAGTACATGCGACGAGCGATTGAGATGTTACTCCCACGGTGTATTGTATGCGACAATGCGACTAGAGTTACGACTTTGGTCACTTTGGCACCAACTATTTCAGTTTAGGTATGTATTGTTGTTTTAGCCTAGTTTTTTTTTTAATCTACATATTTAAAAGGAGCCTTTATCACTATCATCATATCATCAAGTCTTGGAGACCCTTTACATCTCTGGATAATATGATGATCTTTTTTATTATTATATACCTACATTTTATCTCTGACAATTAGAGACTTTTACATCTCTAAACAATTTTAGTACTTCTGCTGTTTGTATATTTTTTATTAGTTTTTTTTTTGTGTAATTTGTCATTTATATTTATGTAATTGTTTTTTGTAACTTTGGGTTAATTTTATTGTTTGTAAAAATTGACATGTAAAAGTGCCCCTGTGGCCTATTTGCTGAATAAATGTTTGATGTTTGATGTATCAAAAAAACTACACGAATTTCGCAGTTTTAGACAGGGGTTCCGCCAATATCGAGTGAAAAACCCCAATTTCAGTTACTGCATAACCCCTAGCTTCAAATAGTTGCGCCCTCCTGTCTCGAGTCCGAACACATTCCATTAGGAAGTGCTGTACATCCTCGATAGAGTCGCAAATATCGCAGTTTTAGCCTAGTTAGTAGTGGCCTGCGAAGTTGGTGGTCCTAAGTCCGTATGACACATATTTTTGTGATGTTAGGTGACCGGGTGGTCTAGTGGTCAGGACGTTAGCTGCGTAAGCTAGACGCGGGTTCGATTCCCGCCTCGGCCAGCGGTGGACTTGGTCACTTTTTCTTAAGTGTGTTATCTATTTTAGTTTATGTTAAAGCCTGACCAGTAATATATGATCATTGTCAAGAGGGCGCTGTTATTTTCATGTATAGGGTGACAGTTCAGTATAGTATGAAACTATTAGTTCCAGTGAAATTCCACAACATGGCGTGTGATCATAATATATTCCTGGTCAGACTTTAGATGAGTTTTCTGTGTATTTACCGGTACGTACTTATCCAACTCTCGTCGTCTTGTACAGTCAACAATACTATAAAGCTTAGCAGTTAGAACCTTCGCATACAGACTTCTATGCAGGGGGATACCTTTTCTCTGCATCTGACTGTATCCATGACAGTGGCTATTGAGTTATGTGGGACTATGTTGATTTACGTCATCAGCTTTCCCTATCCTGCGCCAGCTCTTTGACGTTTTGTTACGACACGACCACTACTTTTTCTTTAACTTGTTCTAAAAAGCTGCGTCTGGCTTTTCCTCTACCCCGCTTGCTTCCTTGCGCTTGCTTTGTTGATTTACGTAAGATAATTGAATTAATGACAAAGTATTTATGTGCTGGAGCGAACAAAAAGTAGGTAGGTGTTGCATTTGAAAATGCGACTTGAAGTTACGACTTTAGTAGTATTTGAGTCAACAAAAAAAGCGGCCAAGTGCGAGTCGGACATTAGGCAAAAACATCACTATTCTGTTTTGAATATTTGTTGTTATAGCGGCAACAGAAATACATCAACTGTGAAAATTTCAACTGGCTACCTGTCACGGTTCATGAGATACAGCCTGGTGAAAGACAAACGGACAGACAGACAAACATACGGACACATGGACAAAGGAGTCTTAGTAATAGGGTCCCGTTTTTACCCTTTGGGTACGGAAATCTAATAAAGTACGGGTAATTTGAAAATACTTTTTCTATCAATTTTACTTTATTTAACTAATGAACTAATCTTTGTTGCAGGTAATTGAACAAGCTAGCAGCAACTATCATCAAATAGGTTTGAACAGCCCCCGCTGCAAATTGATATCAACACATTGTGCGCAACAAGTGAACAACCCCTGTTGTTTGACTAGGGTTGTCACTGGCGATGTTTTTTTATTTAAACAGACACATCCTAATATCACACACACACACACACAGACACACTAGACACATTCTACTTATCTTAGACAAAATAAGACTTAAAGTACCTAGTATAAAATATTGTAGCAACATGTGATAGCTGGCGTAGTAGGTGAAGGAGCACGTGCCGCAGCGTACAGTGTGATCTGAAGTCCAATTGTTTAATGCTATATATTAGTGATATTCCACCTTAGTTATACCACTAAATCAAATAATTCTGGATCGGTAGTATCATTAAATCAAAGGAGAAAGTATAGTATGTGTGATACATATTTTTCATATAAATAAAGTATAAAAATTGATTAAAGATAACATATTTAGATTTTTAAGAACCTATTGCTAAAACAGTTAACATTTAGTAACTAATTTCTCAGTTAGATGCGTCAACTAAAAATTTTAAACTAAGAGTAACTAGCAACCCTAAAAACAATGCAACCCCAAATAATAGGGGTGGATCGCAAACATTTGTCTTCCGTAGGGTTGAGCGCTCAACAGGTAACAGTGGCGTTGATAAATTATCAGGGCAAAGCAGTTGTTAGTATGCTTTCCTACGTAAAAGAGGATTACATGCAAAAAATGGATTCTTAAATAAAATTGCGGAAATATGTATGAGTATAATTTCCAAAAAATAAGTACTTACCTTTTTCAGACTAAATAAATGAAGACCGATTTCCAAGTTCTTCTACAAAAGAAAAATTGACAATAACACCTAACAGTTTCGATTCAGACAATAAAAATAACCAGGCCAGTCTAATGCTTAGTAACCTATTAATGAGCAGGTATAAAATGAATTTCCATTATTTCTTGTAAAATTTTCCATAACTTTATTTTATGTATTTCCAACTATTTGAAAAATAATTAATGTCATTAACGGGTCAAACGCGATTAAATTTCATTATTTTACCTTTTTTCCGACGTTTCAGCCAGGTAGCACTAGCTGTTGGTCACGGAAGACTGACGTGCCAGCAAAATGTCAATTGAGATTTTGGTAAACAACACTAAACTACCCGACATTAGTTTATATAAATGTTCAAGGTAGACAAATAAATGTATCTACCCGTTCCTGTTTAATGAGGGCTAACGCGTATGAATTCGCCGCTAGGGGCGCTAGTGTAGATGGTGGTCTTTTCCATAGTTCGAAATGTCAAATGTCACTTGTCACTTCAATGACTGACAGCTGTTCTTTAGTCTTTTGGACCACCATCAACAGAGGCGCCAACTGTTGAGCAAAAAAACGATAGCCCTCATTTCCACGGCACGACACGCAACACTAACTATATCCGCACACTGGTCCGAAGATAGATCCCTGGGTTTCAACATCTGAATCACTGGTCCCCAAGTTGACGATAATTTGTACCCGTCTTTCCTGTTGAAATTTTCGGGTTTTTCAAATTTCGATAGCACAAAGCGATTAGCGATTATGTACAAAACGCGAGTTTAAAGTGTTATATTTAAAAAAAAAACCAGCCAAGTGCGAGTCGGACTCGCCCAGCGACTCGCAACTTTGTTTATTGTTTATTTGTTTATTTATTACATTTATAAGCATAACAGTTGAACCAAATCGCTTACAAACTAACTTTTTAGTATTTGTTGTTATAGCGGCAAAAGAAATACATCATCTGTGAAAATTTCAACTGTAGCTATCACGGTTCATATAAGATATAGCCTGCTGACAGACAGACGGACAGACAGACGGACGGACGGACAGCGGAGTCTTGGTAATAGGGTCCCGTTTTTACCCTTTGGGTACGGAACCCTAAAAATAGCAACTTTCATATGTGTAGGTACCTGTAACCGGCTTTGTCTACCACCTGAAAACTAATTCATACAGGTTTCTTAGATAAATTATTGTTATATTACACATCAAAGCTAATTATTATTTACAACGACGAAACGAAACGAAACGTCGGAGGTAAAGTTAAAACTTATTTTACGCGATTAAGTCAATAATAATGATAATAAGTTGTAAATAATAATGAGTAAAAATCGTGAAAGTTTAAATCAGTGTTTGACATCAAAGCTAAGTCGCGAGCTATAACTTGGAACACAACATCTAGTTGTAAGGACACGTATTTAGTAAACCTGTAGTTAACAACTAACCACACGTTAAACTATAGTTAACGGACGCAGCTGTTCGTGTATTGTTATTAATAACGGCCTGGGTATACCTTGAGTTTTCAGAGTACATATTCGTAAAGACTAAAGAGTAACAACTGTTGATATTCGTTTGTCCCTATCCGTCATTTTGATATTTCTGTTATTTAGAAAGAGACAAAGTTTGGCAGAGATTTGTAAGTTTGCTAAGTTTTATGTATTTAAAAAAAAACCGGCCAAGTGCGAGTCGGACTCGCGCACGAAGGGTTCCGTACCATTACGGAAAAAACAGCAAAAAATCACGTTTGTTGTATGGGAGCCCCATTTAAATATTTATATTATTCTGTTTTTAGTATTTGTTGTTATAGCTGCAACAGAAATACATCATCTGTGAAAATTTCAACTGTCTAGCTATCACGGTTCAGACGTACAGACGGACAGCGGAGTATTAGTAATAGGGTCCCGTTTTTACCCTTTGGGTACGGAACCCTAAAAATGTACCATTTGGGTACCTTTTTTTATAAAAACACCTACATATTAAAGATATTTTTAGATAGGTATGAAATTTTAGATTTATCAACCCGGAAATATTGGAAATCGAGTTATTGCAATTTAATTACCTTGGCCGTGTTGCATAATAATCTACAACTAATATTACAAGCGGAACTCCTTTTCTAATAAGTGGAATTAGAAAAGGAGTTCCGCTTGTAATATTAGTTGTAGTTTATTATGCAACACGGCCCTCGTTACATATTATAAAATTGCAAATAGTTTAAGACAGTTGTAAACTAAGAATAGTTATATGACTTAAATACGTTTTTAGAAACCACTTAGCCTGGCCATTAACATGTTTAATAACCCTTTAAATTGTTGTCTGGTTTGTAATGGGCAAGAAAGCAAACATGTCACTAAATAGTGGAAGTATACTGTGCGAAATTAAATCAAATACTACTGTTTAGATGAACTGAACGTTAGGAAAGTGAAAAAGACTGATTCATATGCACTATGTATTCAATGTATTCATATTACACCAGAAAAAAAATTTATGAACATGTGACACTCAAGCGAGTTTTGGCAGAATTGAAGTAACTTAATCGCATTTATATATATCGTCGGCCTAAATCGCAAACCTCGTAACTCAATTTGACCAAATTTTACAGGAGGCACAAAAAACTTCATTACCAAAAATTTTGCATGAAGACTTACTTAGTATTTTTTTTAGATAATGTTAAATTAAATTTAGCCATCAGATTGTTAAAACCTATTTTTTTTTAAATCACCTGAACCTGGAAAATTTGGAGTTACTAGTTTTTCTTCAAAATTTCTAGAAAGCTAATCGGGAGTTAAGAGTTTTGCTATTAAAATCCGTAAAAATAGAGGATAATCTTTTGATCTCAACAAGGTAATTGTGGATTAAAAAAAATAACTTGCAAATTAAAAAATATTTATTAAACTTAAAAACAGAAAGCCTCCTCTGGCTTCCCACGTTAAAGTGGGAGTTCAGAATTGCAGCGAGTCGGTAGTAGGATCCCATGGTTTGGGTAGCCAGAATCATAGGGGCCAAATGCTTGTCAACTTCCTCGAGAGAGGGGCTTTTCTTGATGAATTCGTTCTTCAACCATTCTAGGGCATTTATTTGTGTGATGAGCACAGAATAGATACTAAATTTGTTCCTAAGTCATGGGTGTTTTCTATGTATTTAAGTATTTATATAATATATATATCGTTGTCTGAGTACCCATAACACAAGCCTCCTTGGGCTTACCGTGGGACTTTGTCAATCTGTGTAAGATTGTCCTATAATATTTATTTATTTATTCAAGAAATAGCCCCAAAGGAACATGGAAGTGGACGTGATGGAGCCTAGAGACTATGACAAAAAATGAGATCACAAAAAGCATATTATTATATATTCAGAGACGTCTCAGTGATCAACAGGTTCAACACCGGTAGTGATCACCGACTTGTTAGAGGCTCTCTGAATACAACCATAAGCTCGAACGTGTCCGTTTGATAAGTCCAGGCTCCGACATCCGACCTAGGCTGCTCCAAACCATGGTAGGATCTAAAGCATTTCAGTCGAACCTGGAGAACCGATTCGCTGCCGTGGAAAGCACAAATGCCGTTGACATAAACCAGACCCTCAAAAATGTGGTTGGAATGCTCAGGAAAGAAGGTATGAGATCTTGCGAAGTACAGCGTAAAGCCGGGAGGTCGAAGCTTTCAGAGGAAACCCTCAGGCTCATAATGGAACGATGGGAAAGACCCACCTGCCAAGTTGCAGAAGAAGAAGGAAGGGAGGGAAGGTGGAAGAAGTCTTCACAGCGACGGGCTCTAAACAAGAAGATCGGCAAACTAGTACGACGTGACTTCCGGTGCTCCAATACACGCTTCATTGAGCAAGCAATCGGGGGTCAAAAGTTTTTGTCCAGTCCCTTGGAAGAAGCCACCTGACGAAGCTGACCACAACTGATGGGGCTGTTGTATCCTCCCGGTTGGGGATTCTCTCTGAAATCAAATCCTTCTATAGCCTACGCTTCGCACGCATCTCAGTCAGATCCCGAAATGAGGATTCTAGAGCCACATTGATCCACACACATTTTATGCGGCAAAGCTTCTGGTTTATGACGAGCGGTTCTCATCACGATGAGCCGATTTCGTGGCTTGAAAAGCGATTTTTTTGTGTCCACAAGGTGCCTCCAGAGGCAAGCTCTTGAATCTAGTTACCGGCAGAAAACCACGTAACTAATCTTCATGAGTAAAGATCCAGGCGAAGCAAACCTCGTATGTCCATGGCACGCAACCAAAGGACATTTTCAATAGTCTAATGTGTTTAAATATGATAAGTATCTATCAAGAATAAATAATCAGTAAAATCGTAGAACCTTATACACATACCTGTTATTCAGCACCCGTTTTCCTCCTAAATATTTACGCAAAACTGACGAGCAGTCACAACGCATCGCAAACTGTACTGATGGGAGTGGCGGCGGGGGGAGATACGAGGTATTTCTTTTACAAAAATGGCGGTCGGGAGTTGCAAGGTTTTCTATTTTGCTTTTTAAACGTAAACGGTTTATTTTTGGTATTTAAGAGTTTTGCCGTTAGATGCGTTCAGAATAGTACTATCTAAAAGTGTCAAAACATGATTTTCAAAAAAAATGGAGTTACGAGGTATGCGATTTAGGCCGACGATATGTATATATATAGCTATCCATGCCGTAATCGGCAACGGCGACCCAACCTAAATTACGAGCGTGAGCTCTGATACGGCTGGCAAAGCCGAACTTACTTTTAAAAATTCTATTGCAGGTGGGGCATTTACTTAGGTACTTACCTACTCTACGGTTCATGTGCAAACCTTTCGTATTCTATGTTTTACATCCCAGTTGACACATTTATTTTGGAATGACAGAAGGAATTTGCAAATAAACTAAGCTATGAAGTGTGATTAATGATCAAAAATCATGATTCATGTGCAAACTTCCCATATTCTATGCAGTCATGACAAAACGCGTGTTATGAATGAAACAAAAGTGAGCGGGGTATTTCGGGACGAGTGGGACAACCCGCTCGACATGAGGATTTTGGAATGACAAAAGGAATTTGCAAAGAAACTGAGCTGTAAAGTATGATTATGATTAAAAATCATGATTTATGTGCAAGTATCCCGTGTTCTATCTACCTAGTCAAGATAAAACGCTTGTTATGAATGAAATAAAAGTGTCTCGGCCCATCGCAAATGTCATGCGTGCGCACAATGAGCGGGGTATTTTGGGATGAGTGGGACATCCCGCTTGACATTAGGATTTTGGAATGACAGAAGGAATTTGCAAAGAAACTGAACTGTAAAGTGTGAATATGATTTAAAAAATCATGATTCATGTGCAAGTATCCCGTATTCTATGTAGTCAAGATAAAACGCGTGTTATGAATGAAACAAAAGTGTCTCAGTCCATCGCAAATGTCATGCGCGCGCACAATGAGCGGGGTATTTTGGGACGAGAGGGACATCCCGCTTGACAAGGAGCTTGCAATTAAGGTACTAAAACTACACAAGAAAATAAACTGTGTAAGTATTCATGAATCTTGAAGGTTTTTTTTAGTACCTTCTGAATGAGTTTAATTATTTTTTTCAATCCTAAGCCATTTACCAACTCATACTCCAAGTGTTCTTAATAAATACTTAAGAGGAATAATTACAACTTATTGATTATTATAAAATATAGTGACATTTCTAATAATATTGCATGCGCTAGGTAACCGAAATCATTGTTCGTCGCAAGACATATTACAGAGAACAAATTGTTTATAACACCTGTATTCATTACCTGTAATACACAATTGTGCCATTTTCAACCAAAAGGGTTTGTCGGTTGTCAATAAGGCGCTATTTCCATATAGCTTCAATTCGAAATCAACCTTATCGACGAGCGACAATGTGGTACCATTTGGTTGAAAACGTCACAATTGATTTGTTTTTTGTTTAATTTTAAAATTACATTGATATTTAATTAAAATTTCTTTATCACTCACGACAGTCACGACACCAAAAAATTTCATCAAGTATCGTATGTAATGAATGCCTAAAGATATTCTGTATCTGTCAACTAAGGTGCATTGGGATAACTTCGAAAGCAGGGTAATTTTGGCAATGGCAAATATCTTTAAAGCTAGATTTAGTAACACCTACGATCGTTTTTAACATCACTCGGCAAATAGGAGTGACTAATACACATCGAATAAAACAGCTAAGACTCTCGGCATGTGAGCACCAGCCATATATAATATTGTAATTATGTAAAATATTGTATACCCGAAAAGGGTAGCCGTTGGTACTATGTACTATATGTATCATTTTAACATCATGTTTGACACGGTAATCAATAAACTTATTCTTATTCTTCTTATTCTTCTACTGCAGAGCTTACCAAGGCATCTTGCTTACTACAGTTGCTACAGTTGAAAGTCATCATCATCATCATCATCTCAGCCGAAAGACGTCCACTGCTGGACAAAGGCCTCCCCCAAGGATCCCACAGCGAAAAGTGAAAGTGCATCTATTCTATTAGATATTATGTGCTATTTTCAAAATGACCCTGCTTTAGAACTTATCCCAATGCACCTTATGACATGCCAAGGTCCCGGGCGCAATCGAGCTAATGAAATATAAATATATAGTTTATTTGGTGCTGAATACAAGCTTAACCTATAATACAAATATCTTCTTCTAATACAAGACACCAAAATGGACGCCACTCAGCATGTGCCGATCACTATCGTCCTTAGCCATGGCGCTGGTTTCCAGGGCAACCAATTTAAATAATAAAAAAAAATATATATTTATATATATATAATAATTAATATAATTGACAACAATGTAAACCTTACTTGAAAGTGTGAAGGTTAGTTTGACAGCGTCCGCCATAACACCTATCCATGGCGATGGCGTTGTGGGAACGACTAGTTACGACACAACAAAAGGTTAAAAGACTACGAAGATTATAGTTATAGTAATCTTAAATACTTAAATTGTCAGCCAATCGTCATAATCGCCAACCTTTTCCATTATTAACAATTTAACTTTAAACAGCAATGACCTAAATAATAACTACACAATTAAACTAATTTTAAAAATCACGGAGCTGAAATACTGCCCATTAGACGACAATTTCTGTCGTTCCAGAGAACCATCCCAGCTTAATTGGCAGTAAATTATAATAATATATTATAAATTATAATAATATGTTTACAACACACCTGTTTGTGATGAATAGGGTTTGTCATGTCATGGGCCTTGTAATTGTAAGACAATAATCATTTTACCACCAAATTATTGAATGGCTTCTTTATCGTATTTATTTCGCATGGAAATGTGTTTTTTACTATTAGGAGGTATCTATTCCTCCTAGAAAAGGAATTTGTGCTATGTTTTACATTTCTGGTAATACAGCAAAATTGTTTTTCTTTATTGCTGTCTCCACGTCCTGTAAGTTATAACATACAGTACGAAGAAAATAATTTTACACTTTCATATTATTATGTACCTATATGTAGAACAGGTACTTATTTATATCATACTGCAAAACAGAAAAGCTATAATTTTTAAAGGCTCGTAATCGTAGACGTGATACTTTAAACGTTTTCTACAGTTAACTTGGAGCGAAGCTGAAATAAAATAAAAACGAATTGTCTATGCCAAAAACACTGCAACACTTATTAAAAAATAGACCTATAGCAATTGCAATTTGTTTATTTCTTTGCTCAAATCGATTGGATCGATCGATAAACTAATTATAACATTCTGATTAGGTTTGCTTCATTTATTGAGTATTACGTCTTCTTTTTTTTTTTTTGTAGTCTATTTGAAGGATAACCAATCATGTCGCAATACAAATTAGCACGCAGGTGTTAGCTAGGTAATAGTACCGAATATTAAATCTCAAGAACCCGCCGCCAAAAAGTTGCTACCATACAATCAAAGTTACGCCCTCACTTCGCACGTTCGATCCTGAATATCACGAGGACACATGTCTCTTAGGATAGCCGAGTCGTGTCAATTATACAGTATCTGTGTCACACTTCCTAATCCATTGTAATTAAGTCCGCGTTGACAATGCGCGCGCGCAACCAGGACGGCCGTTTCATCTGTGACTTACGGCCGCAATTGTGTTCGCTAAATCTGGACGCAAAAAGGATAAAAGGTTATGTGGGGCACAGTGGAAGATATGATGTGAAATATTAAGCAGCTTCCTCTAACCGTCTAAAGGCCTAATAAAAAGCAATCCATTCGATTGTATTTTAAGTTTAAGTATTATTTCAGACAAATTATTTCGTTTAACTCGATTTTGTTTACACACAAACCAGACTTACTGGTTAAGAATAAAAAAAAATGGGGACTATCGTTGACGGATAGAGTGGATTGCTTGGTTTGCTTTCTGCAAGTGCGTGAAAATTAGGGAAAACGAATTTCCCCATAAATTAAACCAAGCCAGACTGATTTCTTGTCTTTCATTAATATAGTGTATATGCAATTTTGCAGCTCGCTGTACATTTTAGCGTTTGACCTATTACTCTAAAAATTTACCTACTTACAAATGTTGCTATTCAGATCCCCCGGTTTCATGACTTGTTATTTTATTTACAGTACATATGGTGCTACTTTCTCGCACTAGTGCGTCAAATAGCACTTTTCGTGCGTATGTCGAAAGTTTAAAGGGCCATATGTACTGTAAAACGTTGTACGATACACGTGCGAATAGGTAATTCGCAACTCGTTTCGATTTAAAACACTCCCTGCGGTCGTGTTTTAATTTATCGCCACTCGTTTCGAATTTCCTCTTTTCCGCACTTGTATCGTAAATAACTATTTCATTCAACTTACTAACACAATGACGCATGACGCGTGTAAAGACGTGCCGTTCACACATAGAAACGCAAATGATTATTGAAATGTCAAAACTGAAATTGAACTTTGATCTGTGAAGGATTAATCCGTCTTTGGCGTTGTACCTACGGAGCGGATATAACCGTCATTGGCGTCGAAAAGGTTAAGAATGGGGTCCTTTTGTTTGACATAATTATTGAAAGTCATAATTTAATTCTGAAACCGTTAACTTTTCAGGATTTTCGTTAAGTTATCCTATAGATAGGTTAGGTTAGGTTTGTTTTATGGCAACTCTGAAAAGTCGCGTTTCTGAGAAAAATCAAATTATGACTAACGAAAATGTGGACAAACAATACATTATGACATTTATGACTTAAAACTTTACGGGAAACAACAGAGACCCGTTAAGAAGATCTTGTAGCACCGCATTTCCTGTAACTCAATCCTAATTCAAGGCTAAAAGAGAGCTTAGTTCAAGGTAGGACAGAGCATAAATTGTACAAGCTGTAACAATGTGGTTTACGAGACAGCATTGTTGCTTAGACACTAGTCCTTGCATTTCCTAGCTCTTATTATTATTAGGTTAAAGTCTAAATTGAATAGAAATGTAACGTTGTAAGGTTAACGATAACTTACACTGTTCAGGACAAGTCTGAACATAGCTTATAAATATTGTTTGTTTAACTTTAGTGCTAATATTTGTTGCTTGCAACATTTTAGGATAAGTTTGTCTACGGCGCTCTGTCAGCGCGGCTCTCTTCATTCTGTGCCATAACCGATTGTAAGTAGTAGCTTTTAATTAAGCTTTATAAAAGTTAATTTTTTGTATAAATCTAATCGCATTTTAATTCAAACATGCGATTGTTGGTCCTTCGAACCGGATATGAACCAGCGTCTTATGGATGCCCGACATGGGAGTCGAATAATAAAATATATTTGACAGTGCTGCGACTGAGAGTTGGAAAATATTAACCGTCCAAATTACGTACTTAATGTGATATTCAGCAAACGAGCAGACGAGCCGCCTGATGGGAAGCAGTCATCGTCGCCCATGGACGTAAGCAACATCACAGGCCAGGGGCAGGGCAGGCGGGCAGGGGGGTGGGTCAGCACTTAGACCCACATACTGACTGAAAACCTTTTGGGAGCCAATGTAGCGGTGTAGCCATCTGACTGCAATGGTAAAGAAACTTGATTCTTCTAGTAAACATTTTTTTATAATAAAAATATGTACACAAATTAATAGAACTAATATCCGTCAGTACGTGAGCCAAAACTAAACAAATAAAAGATCGTTACTGACCTTTAGAGTCCCCAGCAAGCTCGGTTCTCCATACAAACGTAGTAACGCTCTCATTTTAAAACGACTAGCTAGATTGTATTAAATATATTAATAACGGGTCACTCACGTGTTTTAAGTCAAAAACGCTCGACATGTTTCACTCCGTACCATAACACATACACACATAACAACATAACATGTCGAGCGTTTTCGACTTAAAACACGTGAGTGACCCGTTATTAATATATTTAATATGTCTGTGTCTCACGGAAGTTTTGTTATTAAGACTAGCTAGATTGCTCTGAAACCTTGTACTTACAAAAGGATAAAGTGTATTTAGTCCTGTAATTAGTTTACGTAGCTTCAGATACCAGTTAAAAAAATACAGCGAATTTAAGTTTTTCATACAAAACTTATTTTTGCTCTATTTCGTTTGTTTTATAAACTGGAGCTATAGTTACAAACTAATTAGATCAAGCTATAGGAGCTTTCATTCACAATCTATTATGAATAGTACAAGTATTATAAATGCGAAAGTAACTGTATCTCTATGTCTTCCTGTTAAAGTTGACATAATATAAAGTGAGCCGATCTTAAATATATTAATAACGGGTCACTCACGTATTTTAAGTCGAAAACGCTCGACATGTTCAAACCGCCGAGCCGATCTTGTTCAAACTTATTCGAGAGATCGGCTCACTTTATATTTCGTCAACCTTACCACTTCACGCTCAAACCACTGAACATATTTAGATTTAGATGTAATTTGGTAGTTTGAGACCAGGGGAAGGACATAGTATAGTTTTTATCAGTCATTATCATCAATCTGACGAAATCGCGGCATATTCTGATTTCAATAGCAGGTAGTGAATTAGTTATGGATTAGTTACGGATCTGATCTCTCATTGTCAACAGTGACATTTCTTCAACCAGAAACGTCACGTTTCACACTGACAGATCAGATTTATAACTAAACCAAATCTAATTTATAACCTGTTATTAAAATCAGAATACGAACAATACAGCAATAATTTTACGATATTATAGTCGTCCTATGAGCTTCATTCATGATCCACAATCGGATAAGTATAGCCTATAAAAGGTACAAATGAAGTATTAGATATTTCCGTAGCGGCTAAAAGTGTCATTATGGATACGCGCGCGCAGGAAGCGCCCATCTTGCGCAAATCCGCCATTAGCGCGGAAAAATATTGTTTTGTCATACGTTTGTTAATGGATATTTCCTGTGGAGTTTGGTTGGAGAGATTTGGCTTTGATATAATTATATTTGGTATAATTGTATTCTCGTCATTTTTAGTCGTTAGAAAAATGGGGAAAATGAAATAGATGTCATAATATACGAAAGAAATGCGACTATAAAGTCTTCAGTGCCCAGCGGGCTTAGCACGGTAGCATTTTTATCGCCTGTCACCATGCGTGTCACGTTCTAATAAGTATGTAAGTGCGAAAGTGACAGGCATAGTGACAGGTGATAAAAATGCAACCGTGCTGACACCGCAGGGCTGGGATCGTACCAGCGTCTACCGCATTCGTCGTTAGAAAAATGGGGAAAATGAAATAGATGTCATAATATACGAAAGAAATGTGACCGAGGTCTCCAGTGCCCAGGGCTGGGATCGTACCAGCGTCTACCGCATTCGCAGCAGATGCCATAACCATTAGGCAACCCGAATCACGTCGGTAAATACTATAACGAATCGAAATTTCTCGAATAGGTCGTATATGCAATCTTGGCAAATCTGGTTGTATAGAATAAGGAAACTTGAAAGGGAAAGGGAAATGGATTTTTTGTTAATTCAATAAATTACAGACGTTGTAATTTTCAGTACGGATCAAAGAAAGGTGAATAATAGAGGATTTTAAGAGCTACCGATTTGATCCCAATGTGTTTTTGCTGAAATAACCTAATTTTTCACTAGATTATTTCAAACAATAGGTAAATAAGCAGATGCCTTTGAATGCCTTTAAAAATAATAGTCCGAAGACTACTATTTTTTACACGAATCAATGACTGAAACTGAATTTGATTGAAAACTGTTCTGTTGCCTATCAATGTAAGAAGCCAAATTTTGATGACTTTTACCAAACCAAATTTCGCTGATTAGCTATCAAATTGACTCACAACAAACTCAATCCTATTTAAAGTCAATTTCACAATACCCTATAACCAACAATGCCAATACTGATCTACAGATCTATAGATCCACTCGGCGCAGTGCCATTTTCAGAGCGTCTCAGAATAGATCACAATAATTCATAACGTTATGAGTCGATGCGCGTGCGACGAACAAAGAGATTCAATGACTTTCACTCGCATTTTCTGCTTAGCAGACTGGAGAAGTAATGTTTTCGGATATGTACGTGAGTAAAACCTAGGTTAAGATATTTGTATAGTACGTTGAACAGCCCAATTTCTCGGGTATTATCAATTTTGATTCCATACGATCTCTGTACTACAATTGTTCAGTAAACCTTACCTCAAATTATAGTATCGTTCAATTCAAACTTACTTAGTCATAATTAATGTCATTACCGGGTCTAACTCGATTCAGTTTCATTATTTTACCTTTTTTCCGACGTTTCAGCCAGGTTGTACTAGCTGTGGTCACGGAAGACTGACGTCCCAGCAAAATGTCAATTGAGATATTGGTAAACAACACTAAACAACCCGACATTAGTTTATATAAATACCCGGTATTGACATTAATTGGGATGGGACGACCGGTCTGGCCTAGCGGGTAGTGGCCCTGCCTGTGAAGCCGATGGTCTTGGGTTCGAATCCCGGTAAGGGCATTTATTTGTGTGATGAGCACAGATATTTGTTCCTGAGTCATGGGTGTTTTCTATGTATTTAAGTATTTATTATATTATATAGGTATATCGTTGTCTGAGTACCCATAACACATGCCTCCTTGGGCATACCGTGGGACTTAGTCAATCTGTGTAAGAATGGTGTATAATATTTATTTATTTATTTAATTATGTTTACAAAACGCGAGAGTTTAAAGTGTTATATTACTTAGTCATGTTTTGTAAAATACACATTTATTTTAAAATTCGTATTCCAAATGAAAAATAGTGTGTTCAACTCTGGTGAAAGTACCCATTTGTGACTCAATTGGCGACCATGTCTCGTCAGATTTTAATGCCTTACATCCCTTCGATAACAATCTATTATTTAAGATAACCGAATTTTATAAACGACTCTTGAGTAACATTCAGACACTTTAAAAAATCATTAAAATTAATTTAAAAGTGAAAAAATTACTGCCTTACATGCTCTTGGCCGATTTTTCTCTTTTAGTTTGGTTTCGACTTTTAAATTAAATTTAAGCTTAATAACATCGTTCGCAGAAGTTTCTGCTTGTTAAAAATTAAATCTAAAGTATATTTTTAATATTTTCTTCATTTAACTTTAATAGCCATTGCCATTTATTAATATCCAACAATGGAACATTCCACGGGCTGTCCCGTACAGACGCATTTTATTTCCTGTGTTGCGACTTTTATTTCGGCGTTTAAAGCAGATGATTATTTTTCTGTGCATTTTTTTATTTTTATTTTTATTTTTGACCATTCGTCACAGAAAAGGAAACTCGTATACCTGCAAATCATGAGAAAATTCGCGTTCGTACGGGACAACGGTAGACAATTTCGTGGAATGCTCCCAATGGCCATTTTTACTTCACTGTATTTTTTCTGTCATAATCTTTTCGCATAGGTACCTAACGATCTATTTTCTTGCCGAACATGTGAAAGGTGTGACCAGTAGTTAAACGGACAGCTGTAAATCATGTGACAAGGAAATGATCATAAATCTGACTGAGGCCCATTGTCGCGTTCTCAGAACACCGATGAGAACTTTAATAACAAAACTTCCGTGACACACAGACATATTAAATACTAGCGACCCCGGCTTCGTACGGGTGCAATGCTAATGTATTATACATTCAAACCTTCCTATTGAATCACTCTATCTATTTAAAAAAACCGCATCAAAATCCATTGGACAGTTTTAAAGATATAAGCATACATAGGAACAGACAGACAGCAGGAAGCGACAGTTTTGAATGAATCTCAGGAAGCCACTTAGTTTTATACCATGTATATAGTGATATTAAAAACGGGTCACACGTATTTTAAGTCGAAAAACGCTCGACATGTTTCACTTCGTCCGCCAACGCGAGCTCCTGGCGACACTCCTCGGTACGGAGTTCATTCCGACACATGTCGAGAGTTTTTCGGCTTAAAATAGGTGTGTCCCGTTTTCATAATATGACCGATGAGGATTGTCTTTCTAGATGTTAGTTAGTCCTATAGGTACCCCGTTATTAGGGTTCCGTACCCAAAGGGTGAAAACAGGACCCAATTACTAGGACTCCTCTGTCCGCCTGTCCATCTGTCTGTCACCAGGCTGTATCTCATGAACCGTGATAGCTAGACAGTTGAAATTTTCATAGATGATGTATTTCTGTTACCGCTATAACAACAAATAATAAAACGTACGGAACCCTCGGTGGGCAAGTCCGACTCGCACTTGTCCGGTTTTTTTTAAGATTAGAATTTTTCTAACCTCAAAAGTACTTTTTCTTCCGAAATGCTAGGGTTCCTATGATATTTAATATCGCGGTACAATAATATGTAAACAGCACTCAGTATAAATTTAATAATAATTCAGTGTATGGTTAGTTACTCAGATTTAATTTTGGAGAAAAAAAAATTACATGTTAGTTAAATGTATGTATCATGTTTTGTAAGGCTCAACATTATTGTTTAGTTTAGTTTATTTATTTCGCAATACAATGTTCGTTGTTAATGTAAGAGAATACAATTAAGCAATTACTTGTCCTACAGCGATCGTCGGATACAAAGAAAAATAATTCAATTACAATTTATAAGTATTCTTATGTTTAGGAGGAGTCAATATGCAATGGTATATAGATCTATCACAATATCTTAGTCATGTCAATTCATACCTTTTAGTTAAATCCGTTTATTTTAAGTATGTTTTAGTGAGAGCGTTTAAGGAAGTAAGTGTCATCTCAATCATATATGTACCTAACAATGTAACCTATTATCCTGTCGCATACTTGTGTTGTTTCTCCAATAAATAAAATAAAAAATAAAATAATGTCAAAATAAATAAATAATAAAAATAAAAACAATTATAATATAGTACTTACAGAGTACCAATCCATAAATAATTTGAATTATAGAAACATGTCAAATAAAAAATAAAAATATAAATTCAGGTAAACGACTTAAAAATAAAAAACAATATAACAATTTACATTTGGTACATGTACTGTACTACAACAATATAACAATTTATATTGTGTTATGCTTATACCACAAGCTTACAAAAATCCACGATTGTAATCTGAGTTATAAGTTATAATATCGAGGTATCCTTCTTTAAAACTCCAAGACCGTATTCCACCCCCTAATCCAATACTTAGAAAAACTGATATCATAAACATATTTGTACGTCTTTATAATTACTCTCCTCACAGGCGTATCAAAGCCCTATTTATTAAGGCCCCGCTACACGCCCCTTCCTACCGTCTACACATTCCTTTATGAATTGACACAAAGTGTCTCTTAATTTCACCCCCACTGCCGGCTTTACAAAGTTCTATCTGTTATGTAGCGATAGCATAACAATTGTAACAAATTATCTTATCATTGAATAGAACGTCTACAACCGTACAACAAGGCCTAGTTTTCCCTCTGGGTTGGAAGGTCAGATGGCAGTCGCTTTCGTAAAAACTAGTGCCTACGCCAATTCTTGGGATTAGTTGCCAAGCGGACCCAAGGCTCCCATGTGGCAAAAATGCCAGGACAACGCGAGGAAGATGATGTATAGAACCGGCACAGAGAACCAGTATTTAGCGCCATGAGTGGATGTTGTTTTGACATCAAACCATAGAAGCGGAGCGTGAATCTCGCGACCTAAACGCGTAAGCGCCATGCATTTTTACGGCGCTTACGACGTTTTGGGCGCGTGGTGCAGGTGATTGAGACAGTTTCATTGTTTGGCATGGCTTCTCTACAGTTCTAAAAATTACTCAATGATTTAAATACCTACTGCATTATTGTTCAATATCTTGATTAATGTAAAATGTATTTGTGTAGGAACTTTCATAAATAATGACCCGTTTTAAATGCTCTTGTTGACCAAGTAATGTTATACTAATATGTTTTGTATGCCAAAATAATAGCAGCAATTTATAATACTGTCATTACGTACCCGGTGTCGCTTTCTGTACGGATCCAATTAAGGCCAAAGATAGAGGACTTCAAGAGCCACCGATCTGACCCCATATATTGCTTGCGAAAATTATTAGTTTCGGAGAAATCATCGATTTTGTGTTCTTCTGAACTTGATCAGTTTCAAAACAATGAATGCTACTCGAATATGCCCTAACTGAAGGTTATCAATAAGCGGAGCCTTTAGATGATTTCTTTGTGATCATCAATTTTCGCTATTATATAAAGCCAAGACGGTCAAATCGATAACTGTTGAGGTCCCATATCATTGGCCTTCGTTTAGTCTATATACCGCGTGACATCCTGTACTTCAATTGAAGTATTTCTAAAATGGTTGTTAATTTATTGCCGAAAAAAATTCCCAGGTTTCCCAGGTAATATATTCCTGACTAGCTAAAAGGTTAAGTAAATTTTGGTGTCCTTCAAAAATTTGAACACAAACTAGTCTTCGCGTAGGATTATATTATAATAGCCGGTGTATTTGCTGACGCGCTGGTGGCCTAGCGGTAAGAGCGTGCGACTTTCAATCCGGAGGTCGCGGGTTCAAACCCCGGCTCGTATCAATGAGTTTTTCGGAACTTATGTACGAAATATCATTTGATACCAGTTTCTTTTCGGTGAAGGAAAACATCGTGAGGAAACCGGACTAATCCCAATAAGGCCTAGTTCCCCTCGGGGTTGGAAGGTCAGATGGCAGTCGCTTTCGTAAAAACTAGTGCCTACGTCAATTCTTGGGATTAGTTGTCAAAGCGGACCCCAGGCTCCCATGAGCCGTGGCAAAAATGCCGGGACAACGCGAGGAAGAAGAGAGGTGTATTTGCTGACGCTACGTCAGGGGTGGCACACAAAGCGACTGCTCTTTTGCCCCGCTTCTTACTTTTTACTTTTTGGCCCCCCGCCCCCGCCCCCCTGCAGCTCAGTGTTTGTTGTTTCAGTTTTACTGTTTTTAATGTCTATATACACGAGAATGGCTGGTTTTAAAGAATACTGTCCGTATTTTAAACCATATACAAAACCACGAAGTATGGTCGACGAAATATCATTTGAACCATGAATGTTGTCTCTAATGGCTCTTTTACGTACAATACTTTTACAATATAGGTACAACAATCTTGATCCCAGTTACTTTTCTACATTTTATTTTCTAAGTTTTCCTAGTATACCAACATTTCAATTCGGAGTCCAATATTTAACAAAAGAAAAATTTAGGTAAAGAAACATTTCAAAAAAGTTCAATTTAATTCAGTCGGTTTTCGGTGAAGGAAAACAGTGAGGGAACCGGACTAATCCCAACACGGCTTAGTTTCCCCTCTGGGTTGGAACATCAGATGGCAGTCGCTTTCGTAAAAACTAGTGCCTACGCCAATTCTTTGGATTAATTGCCAAGCGGACCCCAGGCTCCCATGAGCCGTGGCAAAACGCCGGGATAACGCGAGGAAGATGAGTAGCTATACCTCCGACCTAGATACCTAAGATAAAATGTGGTATTTTCTATAAAAAGGGACCTTATTATCGATGGCGCATACGCCATTATTAACGATGCTCCGATATAAATACAATAGCGCGCGGCGCTGTGCGGCGTAAGCGCCATCTACAATAAGGTCCCTTTTCATAGAAAATGCCCCAAATGAAACATGAAATATATTATGACGAAATCGACGCCCTCAATCACCCCCATTAAGACATTGGATCCCCTTCTTGTTTTCTAATTATTCGCTCCAAGTCACCGTGGGGTGTCGATGTCGGATATTATGGGATCTCGTTATAATCATGACCAAGACGGCATTATTATTGATGAGGTTAGTGACAATGATGTTAATTTCTTGTATTTCTGAATGCAATTTTGCGTAATAGTGTACAATGAAAAAAAAAATTATTTTATTACATTAATATTATCTTATATATATCTTATATATTGTGATTAATTATTTATTATTTATTTTTTATTCTGTTTGTAAATTGTGGTGTACATAATATGGACTACTTGTTTGCAATAAACGATTGCATTACATTACATTACATTACATTACATTAAATATATTAATAACGGGTCACTCACGTGTTTTATGTCGAAAACGCCTGTCTCACGGAAGTTTTGTTATTAAAATTACATGACATTAATAAAATGCGTAAGAAAGTGAATAATGAAGCCTCATAGATAGTTGAGTTGGACGAGTTTTTGGCCTTGCATTTGGTCGTATATTTAAGTACTTTAAATTCCTCTTCATTTTGAAAAAAGTTGCTATGTTAATTAAACAATGAAGAATGTAGAAGTACCTACCGAAAAATGTAATACAAGAGGCCCCCTAAAAGATGCAGTGACATGTTGGTGAAATTAGATGTTTCGGTTAGAGTATACTCTATTATAAAAGGGGGGGCCGCTCTTGGGACTTAAAAAATTCAGTGTCATTTTTTACCAAATTTCTAAGTCCCAAGAACTTACTCCTTACTTACTCCCTTTGCTATACCCCAACCGAAATTTCTTCATACCTATAGATAATTGTAAATCTTGGTAAAGTCTGCATAAAACCGTTGGATGAGACGATTGTCAGTTTTTGAGTGATATGATATTGATATTAGATTATTTTAGAACGGGTCACTCACGTATTATTAAGTCGAATAGCTCGACATGTTTCGGTCCAATTTACACGCCGCGCCCTCGACCAGTGATGACGTGTCGTGGCTCCGTGAAGACGGTCCTCGTTAATTGGACCGAAACATGTCGAGATATTCGACTTAATAATACGTGAGTGACCCGTTTTAAAATAATCTAATATGTTTGAGTCTCACGGGAGTTTTATAGTTAAATATGATAATGATAGTTAACAAATTTTCATGTACGTACGTATATTACGTTTCGGAACGCAGATATAACCTCAAAACACAGCCTCAATATCAAAATGATACCCATCTAAGACACCGCTCCTAAATCTCGCGCCACAAAAGCGGGACTGTCAAAGACATAAAGGCACACACACAAAGAAAAAGACGCTGTGAGGCAAACAAAATGTCTATACAGGCACTACGAGGCCAAGACGTGGGTGGGGGTGGCTGGGGGATAGAGTGGCTAGGAAGATGAGACAAACTTTATAGAATACCTATTTATAGGTAGTGTTAATAACTATTCTATCATAAACCCCATGTTCAGGCAAATACACATCATCAACTAGAGCAGCATACAATCGACTGATACCATTAAAAAAACCGGCCAAGTGCGAGTCGGACTCGCGCACCGAGGGTTCCGTACTTTTTAGTATTTGTTGTTATAGCGGCAACAGAAATACATCATCTGTGAACATTTCAACTGTCTAGCTATCACGATTCATGAGATACAGCCTGGTGACAGACAGACAGACGGAGCCTTAGTAATAGGGTCCCGTTTTTACCCTTTGGGTACGGAACCCTTAAAATTGTCAGCTATTTTATAGTAGTTTGATACTACGTTCACCCTCTGACTTTTCGTTATTCTATGGCAGCCGCACGTTATACAACATATCGCTCTTTACTCTGCGGCCCCTAAGCGAAGCAAAATCGTTAAACTCCGCTATGGAAAATTGTGGAAACTTGTACACGTATGTAACTTTTTAATAAGATTACTTATAGTACAGATAGTTAAACGTTGATGGCAACAAGAAATGGAGACAAGAGTATGTAAATAATGTTTATAAGTTTTGTACGACGTTTTGTCTCCTTTAGCATTGCCCAAATAGCATAAATTTAAACTTTCACGATTTTTACTCATTATTATTTATCTCCACGGGACTTAATCGCGTAAAATAGTTTGAAATCAAGAAACATAGAAATTTCAATCGAGACGAAGGTTTTAAGATCTCATCCACATGGAACCCAGTCATTAGTAAGTGTAAGCGAAACCAAATATCGAAAGTTGAAAAATCGAATATTGTGAGTGTTGTGTGTCGACCCGGTAGCATCCCTAGTGCGCAAAACGTTCAAGTTAATAAACAAGACCAAGTGCGGGTAGTTCGAAAAACTCGCGCGCCTAGAAGATGTTGATGTCAACTTTAGCCAGTCTTCTCCGAGACCACGGGGACAACGCCGTCCTCGAAACGTCGGAGGTACATTTTAAAACTATTTTACGCGATTAAGTCCCGTGGAGATAAATAATAATGAGCATAAATTTATATAGGTATTAATCAATTAGCAATTGCTCGCATAACTGATGGCCGGTGGGGCCGGAAGGTTCTGGAGTGGCGTCCGCGTACCGGAAGACGAACTGCCGGTAGGCCTCCAACGAGATGGAGCGACGACCTGGTGAAGGTCGCGGGAATTCGGTGGTTGCGAGCGGCACAGGATCGGTCGGGGTGGCGAGCCTTGGGGGAGGCCTATGTCCAGCAGTGGACGTCTATCGGCTGACATGATGATGATGATGAATCAATTAGTAAATAAAAAAATAATTTTAGAGGTTATAAAACGTAATTATTTGATGGTAGAGTGGTTAAGATTACCCCGTAAGTTAGAAATCTAGCTTTTAATTTGATTTTAAGTATTTATGTCATATTAGACCTGTACCTACTCTAGGACTGGAATGTTTTCATTCTTCTTTTTGTTTTTATCTAAGTAGGGTAAAGTCGCATTATTTGGTGACACGCCTAATTCGGTTATACAAGTTTTGAAGTATGACACCCAGGAAAGCTAGCCCACCGAGGGTTCCGTACCTCAAAAGGAAAAAAACGGAACCCTTATAGGATCACTCGTGCGTCTGTCTGTCCGCCTGTCACAGTCTATTTTCTCCGAAACTACTGGACCAATTAAGTTGAAATTTGGTATACATATGTAAGATTGTGACCCAGACGGACATGTAACGTAAACAAATTAATTTTAAACACGGGGGCCACTTTTGGGGGGTAAATGAGTAAATTAAAAAAATAAAGTTGTTCAAACTATATCGTTACATATCAAATGAAAGAGCTCATTGTGAGAATCTCAATATATTTTTTATATAATTTTACGATAAACAGTTGAGAAGTTGTTCAAGAAAATAGTAAAAAAACCGGCCAAGTGCGAGTCGGACTTGCGTTCCAAGGGTTCCGTTACACAATTACACAAGGGTTACATTACACAATTTAAACAATGTATTTTTTATGTGAAATGTAAGTGAAATGTCTTGTGGGACCTCACGGCTTCACGGCTTCGGCGGCTTTGGCGTGAGGTCCCATTTAAAAGGCCCTAATTCACTAGCTTTCCTAGGTGTTATGCTTCAAAACTTGTATCACCGAATTAGGCGTGTCACCAAATAATGCGACTTAACCCTATGTATGTATTCCAGTGGTTCACAATTTAATTTACAAGTATTTGTGTAAGTACATTTGATGGTACATACTGATGAATGGGTTTTTCATTCACAGGATTATTATTCGACTCTATGGGTTTTTATAGACTTTTAGCTTAAGTCGATTAATAGTATACAAATACAAAATTCTTTATTTCATAAAAATGTACATTTTTTGTACTTAGGTTAGGTTTTTTTGTAGTATTTAGGCCTCGAAGACTGTTTACACTACTGGTCTATTTTCTAATTTTGATCGTTGATAGCGCAATAGTAATAAATCCACGGCGTATTGTGCGCTAAATTAAAAACTTGTTTTTTATTGCCGGACTAAAGCATAAATTATCACGTTGTATCATAAATTATTTTCCCCTTGAAAGCTAACATTTGAGATCGCATACGTAAAATTAGCAAATATAATTTGTGCTCTACCTAACCCCGTACCATGACACTACCTCACCTGATCGATATCCTATCTTTATTACATCTCTTGGTACGGAGGCGGCTCGCCACCTGTTCGGCATCCGGCCTTTAATGAACGAAACGGTAACTAACGCAAGCTCATATTTGTTTAGTTTGTAGTTCGATTTCCAACTCTATATATTTGTAGTTAAGGTCGCTTTTTAATTAGGATTTTTAAGTGGCATAGGATTTTTTGTCCCGCGGTAAGGAGCTATGCGTTCGCATAGCGTGTAATTTTAGCAAGCTCACATCGTATTGATCTGTTTTTTAATTTTGAATTTAATCGCCTTTAACATAGGGTTGAGTTTTCAAGTATGGTTTTAGACAAGATATGGATGATAGGTTTGCGCTTCGCGTTGACTTTTCGAACTATTGTCGTGTGCAATGAATATTATAAATTATAATTATAGTATCGTATTATTCATATAGGAAGGTTCTTTTTCAGGTTTAATTTACAGAAAAGAGCAAAGAACCTTTGGAAATCTTTTAAAAACCTTTCTTTTTCCTATAAGCCAATAGCTAAACATTAGGTTTTAGTGTTTTTGTTTTAGCTGATGATATAGTTATTACCTAAAGCTAAGTTCTGAGTTTTGTCATCAAACTCACTTAAATTGCAATGGACTCTATGGGCTACGTTACTGAAACATTTACTGAGTCTGAATCTATACAGATGAATAGATACCTCGGATATCAAAATGATATAAGTACCTTAGGTATTCATTTTTTCATTCGATACTATGAAATCCATTTCAGTTAGTATTTTTTCAATAAATTTTATAATTTTATATTTCAAAATTAAGTTTACCTATACTCCTAAACCGAACTCCATCGACCAATAACAATTAAAACCGCCACAACCTATAATTGGCCGTTCCATTTCCGCAAAATTCAAATTTAGAACACATTCCACACCAATCACAATAGAGTTGGCTCCGCGTTCCAATTCGGTGCGCTATTGTTGAACGGCGGCCTCCGATTGGTCGAGGGGCACAATGGGACACGCCCACAACAATGCCCTATTGTCGTCAGAATGACGCCCAACGGTTTTCAATTTTTTAAGAAAAACCGTTTGGATTGGTGTTCGGAATTTGAAGTGTTCGATTTGAAATTAAGCCCTCTCATATACGAATAGAACTGTTTTTGTGGTGGCGATCGCTAAACCTTATCTCTCTTTAATACATTTGTGGCGTCTCCTCTAGCTGCCACTGTCGACGTCATCTAACAGATGGCGTTAGGGAGCTAGAACGCAATTAGCTAGAAGCCTACATCGCGGTTACGAAGTTTCAAATGTCACTTACTATATATACTCCTTCTGACTAACTCTCAGTGGACTTCGGTCCCCAGGCATAACACCCGCCTGGAGAGAGTACTCTCAATTGCCCACTCTCTACACCTACCACATTGGTGACCTTCCGACATTGGACAGCTATGAAGACCTCAAGATCCTGATGACGCCGCCTCGCAGCAAAAACAGTTTCCTCTCTGTGTGCCACCTTGCATGCCTCTGTACAGTTCTGTACATATGTATTATATCCTGTAAATATCTTGTAAATATTCATGCCTGGCACTCAACTTCTCTCACTCTCTCTCTCTCTCTCCGCTCGCCGCTCTGGCTCTGAGCAACTGCGCTCGTCACACTGGCTCTGAGCAGCTCTGCTCGCCTGTGACTCTGAGCATCTTCGCTCGCCACACTGGCTCGAGCACACACCTGGTTTCGCTGCACGCTTCATACGTCGTCGCTGACCCCTCCGCTCAAAGGGGGGCTGATGTGGCGTCTCCTCTAGCTGCCACTGTCGACGTCATCTAACAGATGGCGTTAGGGAGCTAGAACGCAATTAGCTAGAAGCCTACATCGCGGTTACGAAGTTTCAAATGTCACTTACTATATATACTCCTTCTGACTAACTCTCAGTGGACTTCGGTCCCCAGGCATAACACCCGCCTGGAGAGAGTACTCTCTATTGGCTCTCTCTACACCTACCACACATTCTAAATAACATTACAAGGTAGTTATAGATAATGGTAGTAATTACTTATTAGGTATGTGGGTATGACTGCTAATAAATCGAATTCTGAGGGAAAAAACACAATAAAAGTGGGCCCAAATGTTATAGTCTGCATCTTCTCAAATGATTTTTACGCCTAAGACGGTAATCTGTTAAACAAAAGCCATTGTTCCTTTTGTGTGAACGGTCGGCTATTGTCTTGAGTCTGAGCGCGTGCTTTACCGTCTTAGGCGTAAAAATCATTTGTGAAGATGCAGACTATAGCTACCTTTGTGGCTACCACTAGTTTGGCACTGACAATCGCTATCGAGAACGTAACTCACTTTCCATACATCTCGCTCGTACTCGCATATTAGTGCGTTAGCGTTACGTCAGTTTTGACACTGTCAGTGACTCAATGTATTTAAAAGTATTTAATTTACCTATAATACCTATTCCAATGTCCAAGGAAAATCTAAGAATTTTGACCTGACTCGAATAGGTTACCAATCTATATTTAAGTACCTATCTCCAGACATAGACTGCACGACTAAGTAACTTTAGATTTATTCCAGTCAACTTAAGGGGAAACATTTACCCATTTCGCCTTAAAATATCGCTAACTCACCTTAATGGAACCATTAGTTAGTTTAATAATCATTTGTAGCATCCCCTATGAAACACAATTTCCACACAAACCTCTTATCTATACCACTTTACCATTTCAAATCCTACCTTAACGCTTAATTAATAAGGTTATTATTCATTTGACAATTACAGACAGATAAGAGTATTCGAAAGTTACGCGTTTTCAGTAATAGATGGACATTTCACTTAGTTTTTTAAAACGGAACTTTTAAGGAAAAAATGAGCTTCATTCGACCACTTACGTGCGGCCATTTTTTCCAACATGGCCGTTAATACGCTTAATGCTTTTGGGCTTTTCGAGATTTTTAATGGAGTGATCAACGGCTGTTAGGAGTGTTTACTTTAGACTTGTATTTTGAAATGGCGTTCGGGGGCCCAACACGAACGATATTAGACTAAAATTATTAGTGTGTTGTCATGACAACTCATACGATTTGACAGTTCGTGGACTAATAATATTAATTATGTATTGTATGTTGTTGTAGCGTTTATTAAGGAACTTGGTCGTCGGCTTAGAGAGAGGGGTTGCGATCCACGCTCCGGGTCGTATCTGGTACAGGGGATTTCGTTGGCTATACAGCGTGGAAACGCTGCTAGCGTGATGGGAACTTTTGGGCCCGATGCGATTCGGGGCGGTCCTTTAAAATGACTTTGTAATAATTATTATCATAAGGGATATTGACGAAGCCTGTTGCGGATAGCTTTATTGTTTGTGTGTAATGACGACGCCTGTTGCCGATTTATGGTTGTACCCATGACGAAGCCTACGTTGCGGATGTGAATTTGTCAACCCTGTATTACTTAATTCTAATGTTGTTTTGTGGAGTTAATTTAATAAAATATAAGATTATGTATTAATGTTACCTTTCGTGATTCTTCTCACTTCGGAAGATCAGCAGCTAGAAGCCACCAGTAACATGCTGAGATAAGGCCATTTCGTGGCACTTTAATCTTATTTTATATTTTCTTTTATATAGGGTATTTGACTACTAGTCAAATCAATTTCTTTTTTAGAACTGTCAAAACGATTTTGCTACTATGGAATTTATATATGAAACACTAGCATGTGACGTCACAATCAAATTACCTACTCTTTATAGTTTTATACGGGTTTTAAAATAGAAATTGTGTCCAAAAATAACTGCTGTCTACGTTTCTCTATTAATCTTCTGGTGCTTTATTTCATGCACGGTGTAAAATAATTTATTTTACATACAGTCAAATACCCTATTATGTAATGTCTTGTTTGATTGTGCTTACGAATAAAATCTTTTTATATTCTATTCTATATAAAATTTAGAATGGGTAGCAGGGTAGGTACATTCGTATTTGGTGAATTTCCAATATGACTTGGGACTCCGGTGGCCGTTTAAGAAGTGTAACGCTCTTACGGTAGATGTCGCTAGGGTCCCCTAGACCCATATAGTGGGAAGATTCGCTGGCTGGATGAGGTCTTGGTGGCTCAGTTGGCAGAGCGCTGGAGTAGCGATCAACAGGCCGTGAGTTCAAGTCCAACGCAGTAATTTTGCGACTTAAATTTATTCTGAGCTTCATAGCATCGTTTGCAGACGTTTTTGTTTGTTAAAAACTAATAATATTAGTCTAATACCGTCCCAAAAATGGGCCCTAGATAGGTATATTACCATTAGGCATTGTATGCTGAAATTGTACTGCATGTCAGGACAATTTTACATATAAATTAAAAAAAAATTTTTTTTATTAAAATTAAAACTATTTCAAAAAAAAAAAGAAATTACAAAATTTACTCTTAGACAGCGTAATCTACACTAATAGATTGTACGCTAAGTATGGTCTTATTTCTAATATTTCTATTACATTTATATTATTACTATTTATTTAACGATGATAAATGATGCTTAACTTAAATGTTCAGGCAGTGCTTTTTTAACATTATTTTAATTTTATGGGGCTTACCCTCTTCTAAATTATCTATTATATCTCTAAGAAGACTATTTAAGATGTGTGGTAAACAACTTGACCAGACTCTTTGCCCATAATAGTTGTTGTTACTTGGTATATTGAAATGTTTTTTATTTGTCAGTACTCTAAGGTTATTTGGTCTGTCATACCTATTCAGACTTTCCAATTTATGTCTATATTCTAATATTATCGCTAGTTTCACTATCATACACATTCATTATTCTACAATGTTGGAATAAGTTATCATAATTATGTTTATGTATAATATTTGATTTAGTTTAAATCGCGATTTAAAATATCGATACATAACTCACAAACAAAAGCTAACTATTAACAATCCTTGTACTAATATTATCTTAGTATAGTAATAGATTACGATACAAGTGCGAAAAATAGATAATTCGTAGCGAGTTGCGAATTACCTATTCGCACACACAAATTTTCGACGTAGTTACGTAATGTGCTTATTATAGCACCTGGTGTAATGTAGCGCCAGATGTACTGTGTAAGTCTGTAAAAGCTATTTACCTACTTTTCTGGATTTTTTAAACGGTAACAGATACAAACAGAGTTAGCATTAGTAGGGAATAGTCGGAAAAATAACAAGTTAGGACTTAGGACCGAAAGTCAGGCCTTAGATGAGCCTATTAGGTACAGACTGGCATTATCTCCGGCATCAGATTATATTGAATAGCTATAGGTTATCAAATAATCTAAGCACTACCTAGAGTACCTAGTATATTGGCTAACTAATTGGTGAAAGTCAGCTATTTTAGGAATTTTCTTTGAACAGGTTGGCATTTTAATGGTGGGTAGGTTTATTACGACAATGGTTAATAGTATACTGATATACAGGTAATATAAATCTCATCTCAATATTACTTGTTGTTTTCTATTACTTAAACTTTTTACAATTATAGGTAACTAGTTATAAGTATTTTTCAGTCTAACCCGAAATCATTCAAAAAATAGAATAAAACAACACGTATTTTATTTTCCTGCAATTTTTTCTCTCAAAAGGCAATATGCCCGCCATATCACGAGTTCTCAATATGACAGTCGAATATATCCTTTCTGGATGAATTCATAAATGCTCACATAACGCGAGGAAACATTTCAAACATATATCAAAGTATTAAAGCTCCACTAAAATTAATAATCGCCAAATTAAAGACACAACTGACAGATCAAAAGGCTGAAACCTTCTAACATCGTAATTATGTCTACAATATTAATACACTACACAGGTATATATTTCCTACATTCTTTAAAATCCATTCAAAAATCGTATCTCACACAAACTTGCCATTTATAATGCAACCTAATGTAAAGCGTTAAAGGTTTTATTTGCAACGAAATTGCAGAGCGTGATACGATGTTGCGGAAGTAACTTCTCAATGTGTGCTTGCGAACTACACACATATTGTGTTGATTATGAATTAATATTTGATATTAACTTCAAACTGATATAGACTCTAAGCTTAAAGAGATAAGGTTCATTTTAGATTGATAGAGAAAGGGGAACTAAGGCTAAAACGCATCAAAAGTTCCATTTGTGTGAGTGAAGGGTTGAAATGAACCCGTTATCTCGAAAGGGAGGGTAATCTTTAACTTGGGGGAATTAGGTTTAATGTATCTTAAGGTTAGTTCGGAGTTCAGTTAAAATTAACTTTGGTAATTTTGTTAGCGCCGGGGGTTAAATTGCGAAGGCCAGATACACTCGTAAGTTTTAATTACGTAAGTAGGGACAAAGCTATTTGTTAGAATGAGATAATGATATTCATCTCTCATTCTGTATCTGTAGTAGTAGCTTCTGTAGGTTTTCGTGTTTTTTTTTAATAGATAGAGTGATTACTATCTCTCTATCTATTAAAAAAAACCGCATCAAAATCCGTTGCGCAGTTTTAAAGATCTAAGCATACCTACATAGGGACAGACATCCATCCAGACAGCATGAAGCAACTTTGTTTTATTGTACTAGGTAGTGATATTCTAATGATTAGATCTCTATTTTATCGGTATTTAATTTGGTAGGTATGTATTATTGGGGTGAAAATGTATATGGATAAGCTACAAATATTTCAGATATCAATAAGATTAACATACAAACTATCCTTTTACATATGTAATTAACGATTCATCTGTCATTAAAATTGTGGTAATAGATAAGGAGATATAGAGCTAAAACAGATTATATGATGTAGGTATTATGATGTGTTTTGGGAGGTCCTTACATGCTATAATTTATAGATAATTATATAATATAAATAAATATTTTAAATATCGATAATAAAAATTGGCCAAGTGCGAGTCGGACACGCGCACGAAGGGTTCCGTACCATTACGCTCAAAAACGGCAAAAAAATCACGTTTGTTGTATGGGAGCCTTAATTAAATATTTATTTTATTTTGTTTTTAGTATTTGTTGTTACAGCAGCAACAGAAATACATCATCTGTGAAAATTTCAGCTGTCTAGCTAGTACGGTCCATGAGATACAGCCTGGTGACAGACGGACAGACAGACAGACAGCGGAGCATTAGTAATAGGGTCCCGTTTTTACCCTTTGGGTATGGAACCCTATAAATAATGTACCTACATATACTTACGTAGGTACGTTAGTGGCATCCACCTAGACATTTTTTTTACTAGTTTTGTTAATATTGTCTTCGGTTACCGCGATAGTTACTCATGAAATAAAAGTATGGTATTCCGTACCCAAAGGGTAAAAACTGGACCCTATTACTAAGACTCCACTGTCAATCTGTCTGTCACCAGGTGCCAACACATGATGACAGACAGATGACATATTTCTGTTGCCCCTATAACAAATACTAAAAGTACGGAACCCTCGGTGGGCGAGCCCGACTCGCACTTCGGTTTTTAGGGTTCCGTACCCAAAGGGTAAAAATGGTCTGTCTGTCTGTCTGTCTGTCTGTCTGTCTATCTGTATGTCTGTCTGTCTGGCTGTCTGTCTGTCTGTCCGTCTGTCCATCTGTCACCTGGCTGTATCTCATGAAAACGTGCTAGACTAGCTAATCACACTTAACATTTTCACAGATGATGTATCTCTGTTGCCGCTATAATAACAAATAGTAAAAGTACGGAAGGGACTTGTCCGGTTTTTTACTTTTAATTGTATTAAAGCGAAGTGTACACTCTGATATCCGTACATCTGTATAGTGTATCTATTACCGACTGTAATGCAGCAACGAATGAAACGCCGGAAACGCCACAATGCTGAATCCGATACGGCCAATTAGCGTTCGTCCGTCGGCTATTTTTGGTGCGTCGTGTAGCGTGTGACCTGGCCTTTATGTTGCCTTATCTTCTTCGTAAGGAAATACATTTTTATAAAGTGATTGTTGGCAAGTCCAAGTCCAACAGAACCTGATATATATTAACTCCTTTTTACAGTCAGTGCTCTGTACTCTGTATGTTCTTTTTACTTTATATTTCGGTTACCATGTAAACGAGATAACATCCTTCACAATAGGGTATTTGACTGTATTTTAAATAAATTATTTTACACTATACATGAAATAAAGCACCGGAAGATCAATAGAGAAACGTAGACAGTAGTTACTTTTAGACACATTTTTTTTTATACTACGTCGATGGCAAACAAGCATACGGCCCGCCTGATGTTAAGCAGTCTCCGTAGCCTATGTACGCCTGCAACTCCAGAGGAGTTACATGCGCGTTGCCGACCTTAACACTCCTCTCCCTCGTTGAGCTCTGGCAACCTTATTCACCGGCAGAAACACAACACTATGAGTAGGGTCTAGTGTTATTTGGCTGCGGTTTTCTGTAAGGTGGAGGTACTTTCCCAGTTGGGCTCTGCTCTAGATCTGGAATGACATCCGCTGTCATTTCTATTTTAAAACTCGTAAAAAACTATAAAGAGTAGGTAATTTGATTGTGACGTCACATGCTAGTGTTTCATATAAATTCCATAGTAGCAAAATCGTTTTGACAGTTCGAAAAAAGAAACTGATTTGACTAGTAGTCAAATACCCTATTCACCTTAGGTGCTTTAAATATTGTCCTTATTAAAATATATAATTATTGTGACCACAAGACGGACTTTCTTTCCTCGCCTTCCACAATCTAAACCAGCTAGTCGACCTCTACCGCTGAACAGTGATATCTAACACTTTACTCTCGCGTTTTGAACACATATTTAAATATACGAAAGGGCCTACCGCGATTTAATTTCTGACCACAGCTGGTGCAAATCAGCTGAAACGTCGGAATTTAACCTCTTAAGAGCCCGCGTACAAATTTTTGTACATATTCCACAATCTATTTTGAACTTTGGTTGAAGTAACTAAGGGTTCCAAATTCAAAAACAAAACAAATGCTTCTGGGTCTCAGGAGGTAAAAACAATGAAATTAAATCGCGGTAGACCCGTTCGTATAATTAAATAAGTGATATTTACTTGAATTACGATAAATTTAATAAAATATTAATCGTAGTATTTTCATATAGCTCGCGTACGATCTCCATACAATTTATAACTTTAAAACGCAAAATCTAGCAAAATTGTATTGAGATATAATACTTGATCGCAGTTTTGAATCGACTTAATGCAGATTTTTTTATGAGTATACTACCAAATATACTATTTTATTTAACCTGTCAATAAAGCACCTACTCAAAAAGTAAATCTTATGATAAAATAAGTTGTCCTATAAATAGGCCATTAAGACTTATGTATGTACCTAGGGACGTCACTTATAATTTTCAAAAAAGTTAGTGGCAGATGGACAAATAAATAAAGAAAAGTAGTTTTACTTGAATTTTATTTATCGTATGGCGGTTACCCACTGGTTACAAAAAATACAATAAAGATTCAAATTTTACTGAAATAGAAAAGATCCATACATAAATAACTGTAGTTTCTAAATTACTCCAAAATCCTATTGAAAATGTATCCACCTACTAGTTTTCAATACGGTAAGTAAGTAGTTACTTTGTAAAGTCCTCGGTAGTACAAAGTAACAACAGCTATATTCAAACAATATTTTCTCAAATGTATTCAAGCTTACCCCACACTACCGTCCCAAAACTAAAAGTAGTATAAACCATGCTATTATTTGGCACTTCTTTCCTTTTAAATTTGCAGTTCAAAGATTTCTAATCAGCATAAGTAAAGGCCCCAATTAAGAAAATCAAAGACATTGAAAACAATCTCTTTGACTAAGTAACCGCCCAATTCGAACAAAGCTTATCAGAATAGGTACACAGCGGTACGATACCGATGTCTCAGTGTCAACGGCAACGCTGACGGTTTTGGTTAAAGAAATGTCGCTTTTGACACTGATATTACTGTATCGTACCGCTGTGACTTCTTATAAGCATTGTTCGAATCGGGCCGTAAGACGGACAAAACCAAACGGACGCAATCTGGTAAATGGGGATCGATCGCGATCACCTAGGGGTCGGAGTTTTAAGACGAAAGCGGAGGACCCGCGCGAAATCGCCTTTTCATACAAACGTAGTCCTCATTTTCCTCTTGGTGATTGGGCATTTTTTTCTGTAGTGATGCACTGGACTGGACTTTTTTCCAAAATAGGTAAGTCGAACCAAAACTCAAGTGATGACCAACAGCAGGAAACGTACGGTTACGGTAGACGGGCAGACTATACACTATGTTGACGAGTATATTTACTTGGGCCAGTTAGTCTCTTTCAGCAACAGGCAAGACAAAGAAATCGAGCGCAGTGTCGAAAATGCCTGGAAGAGCTACTGGTCCATGAAAGAGCTGATGAAGGGTAGCCTTCCATTGTCACTGAAGCGAAAACTCGTCGACATGTGTATCCTGCCCGTCCTAACCTACGGTGCTCAAACATGGTCACTCACAGAGAGTCAGAAGTCCAAGTTGAAGGTTTGCCAACGGGCTATTGAGCGCAGCATTTTAGGTGTGAATAGGACCGATCGTATCCGGAACACCACGCTGCGCGCAAAAACCCGCATTGCTGACGTCGGCGAGGAGACTGCAAGGCTCAAATGGGACTGGGCTGGTCACGTCTGCCGCATACATCCAGACAGATGGGCTAGCGTAGCTACCAAGTGGATGCCAGAGGAGGGGCGCAGACCCGGCACGGAGATGGCGGGACGATCTAGACACCTTTCTCAATAACTGGCCGGAGGAGATGTTTTTCCTACTCAAAATCACGAGCTCCTTCGTTCTTACTAGGAGGAAAAAAGCGTCCCAAGTTTTGTTTTTCCATTCCGTTACCATTTTTCAAACACTTTGCACGTCCGAACGGCGGTAACGAAATGGAAAGTACGTAAAATGTATTAAAATTTTGTGACATCGTTTCTTTCCTACGATCGTGGAATCAGCTCATGACTGGGCTCAAATAACATTAAATATACATTTCCTAAAAAAAAGTCCAGTGCATCACTATAGAAAAAAATGCCCAATTAACATTATTGAAAATATTATCATCTTCCTTGCGTTGTCCCGGCATTTTGCCACGGCTCATGGGAGTCTGCATACCATTACGACATGCTTGGCAACTAATCCTAAGAATTGGTGTAGGCACTAGTTTTTACGAAAGCGACTGCCATCTGACCTTCCGATCCAGAGGAAACTAGGCCTTATCGGGATTAGTCCGGTTTCCTCACGATGTTTTCCTTCACCGAAAACTGGTAATATCGAATGATATTTCGTACATAAGTTCCGAAAAACTCATTGGTACGAGCCGGGGTTTGAACCCGCGACCTCCGGATTGAAAGACGCACGCCCTAGGCCACCAGCGCTTAATATTATTGAAAATATGTTTACACAATTTGTCGTATATCACGGCTATGCCCCTCTACGTTTGATTTTTTGAATTTTTATTTATTATTAGAGAGAGGAGCATTTAAAAATTTGTATGATATCTGATTTTCACTCCTAATTTTTATAATAATCAAAAAATCGATTTTCGAAGAATTTCCATAATGTTAATAGATATTCAGAGAGGAAAATGGGCACTACGTTTGTATGGAGAAGCGGCCGTCCCCTTTCCTCTTGAGTTCGGGAAAGGTTGATTTAGAGATACGGGTATTGTTTTATGAGTGAAGCTGTGGGGGGGGGGTGCACTTACAGGGATTATAAGGAATAGTCTATACGATTTACAAAATACATTATTTATCTGATATAGAGATGAGTTACAAAATACACATTATAACTAAATAAATAAAAAGTAGTAGTAAAAGTTGATATGGATATAGTTTGGGACCCGAAAAAGGACATCAGGGTAGTTTTTATCAACAATCCTCATTATCATCATCTTTCCACGCAGACGAAGTCGCGGGTAGAAGCTATTATTTCATAAACAGGCTTATTAGATGTTCGAATTTTTGTTTTCAAATTAATATTTATATTTCTTTTATCGTTCCTAACAATAATGTTGTTTTTTTTTAGACTTTTTAGTGTTTATATAAAATCATATAAGAAGTCACAATTCATGTACTTACCAACTCACTGGACCTATTAAAAGGCACAAAAAACATAAATAATGCAAAAAAGTTCATGCATGTGTTAACCTACCATAGAAAAAATATTTATATGATAAAGAAAACAAACGCGTTAAAATGCGTTAAAAACTAATTTTTGGGGACACATTTTTTTTATTTTTAAATCGATAGTCCCCGTGATTCTGAGAAGAAATAACCCAAAAGTTGATAGATTTTTGAAAAACACTTTTAAAAGTGAAAATACCCAGATACCTCCTTGTTACAAAGAATAACCGCCTCTCTCAAAACACAACACATGTATGTGTATCTCTATATGTGTACCTACATAGAAGCCTGAATGTAAGCGAAACCATGAAGCAATACTGAAACAGTAATAAAGACCACCCCCACCCCCTCCGGGAGATAATAGGGGGGGCGAAGTGGGTCACGCTCCCGGGCGGGCAGCGTGTGTGCGAACAATGTCCTTTTTTAAGGCTTTTTATTCTGTGTAAGGGAATGCCTGTTATAGTTATTAAACAGTAGAAAATTTAGCCTATGATAGTCATTAAAATTTGAAATAAGTATTTACTATTTATACAAAGATTTCAATATTAAATCGATAAGAAACAGAAGTATTTTTACATAGTTATGAGGCAGCTTGTGTTTCAAAGTTGTACCTAAATAAAGTTAATTTTATTATAAGGATTTGTTTGTTAATTCTTATGATTTTCTATTTTACGCTTTTCTATTTCTTCGCGATTCTATTTTACGCTTGTCATTTTACTGTTAGCAGTAAATGATTAGTTATGTGTGTTGACTGCATTGCATTATCTTAATTATGAACACCGATGGAAAAGAGAAAAAAAAATATGTAACACATGTTGAACGCTTCGTTACATTCTCTAATTAGCCGTTCCTCACGAAATTACGAAAAACGCTCATTTTAGCGACCGTCCTATATTTAGCACAACCTTGGCATTGAGATTAAAATACATGTAACGACGCTTATGACATGTCCTTTTTATAGGAAAATCGATTTAGATATAAAAATAACTTATTTAGGATCGGTGGGAAAAACCGTGCACAATAGCACCAATACAATAGAGCGTTTTCTTAAAGCCACGCCTTGCATTGTGAACGCCCAGAGAAGAAAGAAAAATTTCTCGACCGATTGTATTGACTTTTTAAACGCCCAACACACCCACTGGGTCTCATTGTGTGCACGTCGACAATACCTCGGAACCACTGTGCGCCGGACTAAGACGATCGTAGGGCGGAGTCTAGAGAGAGAACGCGGCGCACCTATTTGATAAATAATGGGGGGGAGTGGGACAGCGCGCGCCGCTCGGTCACACTGCGCTAGAAAAGGATGGGCGTCCGCTTTGTATAGATTCTTGTGTTATTCCGCATAGACAATTGATTATTTTGCAATTTCTAAATAAAACCTCATCCAATTTTATTATAGAACCGTCCTAAATACTACAATACAGCAGTCCCTAGTACTAAAAAGGTAGATTTTATTAAAGTAGTGTAACTTAATGGTGTGTAAGCGAGGTATTGTTCGTAGGGCACTGACATTAGGTAGGTGCGTCCTTGTCGCACTCGCGGGGCGGGGGGCAGGCATTGTAGCGCGCGCGTATTGTCGCTTCGATCTGCCTCATTGTGTGGCGGCGCGTCGCATCGAGCAGACGTACGTCGCGTTTTCGAATTTCGAACCGCGTTCGATCGTGTACGAGTTTGAGCGTTCGTTTTTTTTGTGTTGTGTTTTTAAAGTTTTGAACTGTGTTATAATGCCAAAGAGTGAGACTGTTTAAACGTGTTTTTTTCTGTTGAATGCTGGCCGGTTTTCTCTGATGTCTCGAAAACAGAAAGGAACAATGGTAACACTGTTGAAGGTACGTAAAATTACAATAATGTACATTTAAAAATAAAGTGAGCAAAGGAAATAAACCTTACAGGATTTATAAAAAGAAATCGTTAAACAGAATTCAATTTATTCATGTTGTAACTTGCCCACTGGTCCAAACGGTCAAAAATCTTAACAAAAGTCCCTAATAAGTAAATTCTTCTGTCCTTTTGTATTCTGATTTGAATAAAATCCCTTATTGTGGCATAAGGTTGCGAAATATCTCAGTTTTGCCAGTGAGAAAAGAACCTGTTTTCCATTCAGCTCTGACATTTGACATGGTCAGATGATGGATGAAAGTCGGACTTTTTGATCTTTGAATAAAAGGGATTATTATTGATTGAATGTAAAAATAACTCGGATTACGGTAGGTTTTAATAATTGGATGCTTTGTTAAACGTTGTGAGTAAGCGACTTTTTAATTTCTTGGAAGTTTGCGTTTTTTGAAAACGAATTTGACGGATCATAAACTGCATTTGATTATTTTTTTATCCTTCAGGTTCCTACTTATTTTTTTAATAACTTTGTGCCAATTAATTAACCTCTTATCTGTGTATGCTAAGTGATAAGGATACTGACAGAATTTTTAGTCATCTTTTTTTTTTTCAAGAACCATTATTTCTGCTCTACATCACAACCGTGGTTTTGAACCCACGATTTGACCACCACACACATAGGTAATAAAAGGTTAAAGTGGCGTCCATAGAACTCGATTATTACCGGCTTGCCTATTTTATAATACTAGATTATGTTATTTTTATACAGGTCTATGAAAACGCAACCCAAATTATTCCTAGTCGCTGTTACTAATGTTACTATGTGCCTATTTATTCATAATATCCTGTTTATATGGCAATACTTTATTGTAATTGTGTACATACTTAATTTATTCTCTAGCCACACAGAGACCTATAAAAATCCATTGTTTTTTGAATCTTTATTTTGAAAAATCTTAATTGCATTTCATTTAAAAGCTTTGCTCTTGTCGGTGAAGTAATCGCCAATCATTTTGTTTCTTCTGCCAGTCTTTTAATTTCCTCATACGACGCATTATTTTTTTGTTTGGCCGAGATAAATAATGCTAGGAGTTCCTTCTTCTCTTGTCTTTTCAATCCTGCCTTCCAGGATGTTTAGGAAAAAGTTTTAGTACCGCATCAGGTGTCCTAACATCTTGTCTCTACTATTGCTTACGGCAGCCATTCTCAGTGTGCTCCGCGGACCCCTGGGGCGTGAAAAAGCGAAAACAAATCAATAACCAGCTCTTCTATATCTCTGGTCCACATTTAAATAGTGACGAACGAACTTTTTTTATTTGGGGCTCCGTCAAATATTTCGCTTTCCAAAAGGGATCCGTCGCTAAAAAAGTTTGAGAACCGCTGCCTTTCGGTATTTAATAAGCAAGACTTTTCTCCTACCATGCTCAGAACCTCTTGATTTCGTGTTCCTTTGCATTTGTCTTGGATTTTTTTCATTTTTAGGCGATTTTTGTGTCTTGTGACCCGACTTACGCTAGATAGATAGGTAGGTAGAAACTAGATGCTAAAATGATTATCTGCAGTATTCTTTACGGTTTATTTGCAGATGTGCTTTCTACTGTTTCAATGTATTTTTATCTGACAAAAACTTCGCCTGTGACCAAAAGTATCCTCTCTATTAATTTATGAAAAAAAGACACAATTTCAATGTACCTATCCGAATTTATGAATTAATTTTCTATGATGTAAATATGTAATAGGTTCTAAGCTATGTAGATAATAAGTTAGATCAAGACCAAATATTTGTACACCTTTATGGTAGATCACAGAGCACTGTATCAGCTCACTGTTAACTGTGTATAACCTGTGTTTCACAAATAAAATATTACTTACTATCTAGAATAGAATAGAATAGAATAAGATTTTATTCGTTAGCACAAACAAACAAGACATTATATAATATAAAAGAAAACATAAAATAAAATTAAAGTGCCACGAAATGGCCTCATCTCAGTATGTTGCTGGTGGCTTCCAGTGCTGATCTTCCGATGAGACTATCCAGTGCTGATCTTCTGATGAGACCAGAGACCATTTATTTACTATAATCGTCTGGGCTAGTTTGAAATATTATATTTAAGTACGTATAAGAGACATTCAGTATAAATACGGTTCTGAAAATGTTCAAGATGATCCATAACAATAGTCAGTTGCATATTTTAATATATAATAACAATTCTGCCTATATACGTCTCGCTTGGGCACACTTTTGAATTTTTTGCAGGTGTATACAAGTATCCTCACGATGTTTTCCTTTACCGGAAAGTTAGTGGTAAATATCAAATGGTATTCCGTACACGGGTTTCGAAAAAAATCATTGGTACGAGACTGGTTTTTTTTAGGACATTCTTACACAGATTGACTAAGTCCCACGATAAGCCCAAATAGGCTTGTGTTATGGGTACTCACACAACGATACACCCCATGTGGCCCCCAACACCCATAACTCAGGAACAAATATCTGTGCTATCACACAAATAAATAAATAAATAAATAAATGCCCTTACCGGGATTCGAACCCAGGACCATCGGCTTCACAGGCAGGGTCACTACCCACTAGGCCATACCGGTCGTCAAGGTTTTAACCTGCAACCTGCGTATTGAAAGTCGCACGCTCTTACCGCTAGCTTACCAGCGGCAGCGCTCTAGGCCGATAGGTACAGACTGACTGCAATCCGGCTGCAACGTGTATAGGACCTGCACGACGTTGTAGTTGTCGTGCAGTCGGCTTGCAGTTCGTATACAAATTACAGGCCGTTAACGTTTTGCATATGAATGGTACACGGAAAGAACATGTCTAAGTCACTTTTTTCGGAAAATGAGATTTTCATTTCGAAATGTAGAGCTCCTAATGAACTATTAGTTATATCTTTTGCTACCACTGTATTATATATGTAACACAACTTTTTTTAGTTAAAAAAGACTTGGTCACGGAATTACCATACATTTTGACATTGTTCCAAATTTTAAAACCGCGATTACTCAAAATGTTACTAAAATGACTAGACATGTTCTTTCCGTGTACCCTTCATATATAAGCTGCAAATGGTTTTTTTTTATACTACGTCGGTGGCAAACAAGCATACGGCCCGCCTGATGTTAAGCAGTCTCCATAGCCTATGTACGCCTGCAACTCCAGAGGAGTTACATGCGCGTTGCCGACCCTAACACTCCTCTCCCTCGAGCTCTGGCAACCTTACTCACCGGCAGGAACACAACACTATTAGTAGGGTCTAGTGTTATTTGGCTGCGGTTTTCTGTAAGGTGGAGGTACCTCCCCAGTTGGGCTCTGCTCTAGATCTGGAATGACATCCGCTGTCCTGTGCCCTACCACACAAAGCGAGATGTCATTCACAGTGCCCATACCTCTCTTTTGGACGTAGTTTAAGGACATACCCGGGTCCAAATGGTGCAATAATTTGAAAAATTCTGAATGCCGTTGGAGGCTATATCCACGGGGCGGGCCGTGAAAACTCCAGTAGCTATTATAAATTACATAATGGCTGGTCTATAACTTACATTAACAAAAGGAACAGAAACCTACTTACCACTTAACAATCCTTAAATACCCTTTTAGTCTGTCGCCCGCGGTAGCCTTTCAAAAGCTTACTTCTGAACGTGTTTTTATTTTTGCTTGAGTTGATTCATCTTTAATGGCTGCGGAGATAATGCGAAATATATAGAGGTATTGGAAGAAATGTGTTTTTGTAATGATAATTATTTTTTTGTTAATTTAAATTTTTTATGTTAAAGGACAAAATGGACTTATAGTGTCGCAGATGTATCTGCTTGTTAAAGAAAATGGTTTTTGATTATTGTTATTTAAAATAGCTGGGTTTATAAAATGGTTTTAATACATCATAGCATGAGGTCGCGCGCGAATCCATACTTAGGTCGCGCGCGAGAGCGCAACTCATGCCAGGAGGTCTGATGTATTTTCAGTTTTTTTGTAATTGTTTATGCCAAACGTTTAAACAGGTAATAATAAAATACATCCTTCTGACAAGTGTCTATTTTGTGAATATAATAGGGAATCATAGTTGTTATTCTCCGGTTGGTTATGTTTTGAAAAAGATCTTTTTACTTTTATTTAACACTGTTATTATATATTTCACTATAATTAGAATTGTACTACATTTGATTAGTATCTTCTATCTGATAACATAGAGTAACTTATACTAGAGCGATACTGTCATAGTAAATTTTGTAACCCCAGCAAATTCACTGCCATCTGTCGACACACTTTAAAACTAAAAATAAATATTTATAAAAATACGATAAAATGTATTTAAATATGGATAAATGATTTTTTTATTTGCATTCATTATTTTTATATGATTTTGACCCATGCTCTTTCACTCGTATGCGTTAAAATTATAAATAACAAACGAAACAGTCAACGCCCTCTATACGAGTGTAGGCCAAAACTAGTGGCGCCATCTGATCGAGAATCAAATTTTCGTGATTTTCGAGGCACGTTTTTTCCTTAGACTGTATCCATCTATTACGGAGTTATATCTATCTTTGCTGATAATAACTACAAATGGTTTTCGATACAAAATTCTATAAGTATACACGAAATATGATTCTAATTATAATATCGTATCTTTCCAATTACCTATTTACCTGTATATTTACTTAATACACCTATTATACCGATTATATCGTTGAAGTCAGTCAACATTTACATCGCATAAAATTCAATAAGCAACTTTTTTAAACAGATGAACTACAAAGTATTGCATATTCACATAACGAGCCATATTAATGCCCTTACAAATTGCCCGCTTTTGCGAACACGAACACAAAAAGGGTGACAATCGTTAATTGCCCCTTTTAATGGGAAAAATGCAAACTTGCCGTATTGTCCGTGTCAGTGACGACCGCATTTAAAATTTAAACTTAAGTAGGTGGTAAATTGACGCGAATTGATCTCTTGTTTCCAAATTGCGGGCTTTTTTCGCGTTTAATGGCCTCGGCCGGCAAAGTGCTGATATATTTTTTGTTAATGGTTCCAGGTTTTGGGAACTGGAGTTTTATTACGCTTGATAATTAGAAGGGTTTAATAAAATTGGAGGATTTAGGATTCAATTTTTTAATAACGTAATTCTGGTTGTACGTAATTACTCTGTATACTATATTATGTCCATTAGTAATTTACGAACAATACCTAAAGGATAAGTATATTACTTATTTATACCTACATATATACGTAAGGTATAAGTATCATCTGACAACAATATATGGAATGGACTGATATAGATGAGTGTTTCGCAATTATGTTGCTGTTCGAAGTGTTTATGTGTAAGTACAACCTGCGTAACTTTAATACATCGAGATACCTACGAAGGTACTTTAAAAATTAAAACACTAGTACCTATACACATATACAAAAAAATATCAAGTTTGTAATAAATCTGGTAACATTAAGTCTATTTTGCATTAAAATTGTTACGATTTTTACAAATAAATGTATGAATTTCTAGTTTACAAAATGTGTGCGTTATCACGGCCGCATGGACTCATTCGGTCGCTGCAGAGACATTTTATGACAGTAAAATTACGTACATTTCCAGGAAATCCGTTCCCATTTTCCATTTGTTTAATTTTATTCGAAGCTCAAAAAGGAATTACACTGGCATTAAAGCGTAAACTTTTTGTAAACACAGGATTACGAAAATGCCCACTGTGCAGGATTTTGGTTATTACTTGAATTATTGCTAATGCCTATGTAATAGAAGCTTGCATAATTTGTTCGTCATTGACAATTAAATTTTTGTCTTTTTTTATTTCAAAAAAACAGGACTAGGTATACAATATTAAACAAACGCTAAAGTTAAGGTAGGTTTGTAGATTAATTATTGTTTTTCAATATCGGTAGTAAATTAGTTAGATATTTTCTACAGGCTGGTGATTGTTGATAAAACGTAACCTTATTTTTTTTTGCTTCTGATTTAACCAGTTGTCAAAAACCGTTTCAAGAAGTTAGCCATGTTGTATAGTTTATATATATCTCACGTCATATCACATCGTCAGTTAGGTACAGTTTTTTAAGTTGCCGAAAATGTTACTGGGCTAGTTAAACCAAGAAAAGTCTGCAGAGATTTAGACAACACACGCAGTGCAGGTGTTATTTTAAACGTCAAACTTCTATAAAATTATGACGTATAAATAACACTGGCACTGCGTGTGCTGTCAAGATCTTTGCTGACTTTTCGGTTGGACTAAAGCAAAGGGGGTGCCGACACTTAGAAAAATTTTCATTGATGTTATTATGACACCTATTTTTTATTATGTTATCGTAAAGAATACGCTAAAATAAGCATGTTTTGTAGGAAAAACTTTTCTTTAAAATCAAAAATGGCCGAGATATTTGACCCGCAAGTTGAAACCACTACTTGACAAATTAAAATCAATCATTTGGAACAGTAAATTTAAGTAACAGAGACAAGATAGGTGCGACGACGAGCGAAGCGAGGAGGAGTGTGTTAGGTTGACCGCGATGATCGCGATCAAACAGAGCGCGAAGCCGGCGAGCGCCAGAACAGACGTTATTGTACCTACTAAAAAAAATCTGTCTTTTTTTTGCACCCCCTTTGCTTTAGGCCAACCCAAAGTTCAAAACTCGAATTTAATTTAAACTCTTTCTACAATTCGGACATCTTGAAAAATTATAACTGCGTTTCGTGTAAAAAATTAAAAAAGCTTCACAAATATATAGCAGCTCGCTGAATTTTGCTGATGAAATGATTTATAATGCAATGCCCCGGTAACACGGCAATTGTTTTTAATAAACACAATTTCAGATACACAGGAAACGTCCACGTATTTATATAAAACAGTGCCCGCAATGAAAACAGCCGTAAATTCAATCGAATATAAAACTAGCCGGATGCGAGAGTTATTAAAAAAAATGTAACTATTTAACCAAACAGATATACTAAATACCGTCAAAGTCCAGGAGATCGTAAACGAAAGATGCGGTTGGTTATGGTGCATTTATTAGTTTTAAAAAATCTATAGGATGTGGTTACCTTAATGTGTAACTCAAACATTGTGGTTATTTACAGTTTACAAGCGAATGGTATATCTTTAATTTGGTCCTTAAAGCATGACGGTGCTAAATGGGTTTATGACGGTTTCGCAAATATTACATGGTGTGTTGGCAATTTGCTAAGTCGCGTGTGTAAAATCGCAGTTTAGTTAAGTATAATGTTTGTTGAATCGTTACGATAATAGATGGTTGTTTTTTTTATTTTTTTATTAGCCTACTTTGGTGTCCCACTGCTGGGCAAAGGCCTCCCCTCGTTTTCTCCACTCGACCCTGTCATCGGCATTTTCCCACCATTTGGGGTATAATGCGTCCAAGTCGTCCCGCCATCTCCTTTTTGGTCTGCCTGAACCCCGGCCTGCACCGTCTATGGTGCTCCGTGGGTCCCACTCAGTGACCATTTTGGCACACCTTTCCGGGTGCATGCGACAGACATGTCCCGCCCAATCCCACTTAAGCTTAGCGGTCTTGACGCCTACATCTGCAACTCTAGTTCTGGAGCGTAGTTCCGTGTTTCTGATTCGATCAGTTCTACGAACACCTAATATACTACGCTCCATAGCTCGCTGGCAAACCTTGAGTTTCGATTTTAGGGCCTCAGTTAATGACCAAGTTTGTGCACCGTAAGTTAGGATGGGCAGGATGCACATGTCAAGGAGTTTGCGCTTAAGACACAAGGAGGTTGATTACCTATGAATAATTTATTATTAACTCATTTGAAATGAAGTGATCTTAATTCATTAATACAATTGTTTAACATTTTGTCTAGACACAATACTTGTATAACAGTAGGTATTGCGCATCGCATGGAGATTATGGAATATAATAGAAATCATGTGTTGTTTAACGTGTACAGGTACTTAGGTAAGTACAATTAGATTGTATTTTATGATGAAGGAAAAATAAGTGTCACCTTAATCGAATCGTCATAAAGGTAACAAAATATATTATATGCGAGATAGACCTGATATAATTATTAAATCACATTTACAATCGGGTCTATCGCGAATTTATTAAAAAATTTTTTTTAATAAAGGTAACAAAATAAATTCGCTATAGACCCGATTGTAAATGTGATTTAATATGTGTTCAAAACGCGAAAGTTTTAAATCTGATATAATTATGTTACATAAAGTGTCCTTGTCCATTAGAAAAAACAAAAAAAATGCAAGTGTGAAGTTATTTGTTTTTTACCAATTTTTTGTTGACGACTGACTAAACATCGATACGGCGCCCAAATGAAAAAGGGAATTGAATCTTCAAATTTAAATTTGACATTACCTTATTATCGGTCCTAATCAAAATCCTACCCGCCCGAATTGCGCAGCTAGCTCACGTAACGCTTACCATTGTGACAGGCAATTCTCGTAATTCGGTGGCATTATCGTCACCCTACATTTTGATCAATTATCCTGACAAACTCTTATCTTTTCCGGTTTTATAATTCTAATCCCAACCGTATTGAGAGCGCAATAAAGTTCTTTTTTCATTGATGTTGAATAGCAAGATAGGATATTGAGCTGGTGAGGAGTGGATTTGCCCTTCTTTTTTATTAATTCCCTTCGCGTCTCGACGAATCGTCTTTGTTCGTCCTATTGTGAGTACATGTGTAATAAAAATATTGAATAACGCTAGGGGAATTTTGGGGCTTCTTGTATTTTTGTCCCGGTATTTTGTACGGGTGGGACCACTGGGGATTTAGAAATCAGGTGCATCAAAAGTCCTAATAGGTCTTAAACGTACTTATTTCAACCGGGAAGCGCTAGGCTTAATTATACGGATTAGAAGTAATAGGAACTTTCCAAAAAGTTGGAAAATTACTCGAAAATTTCAGAAAAATTAAGAACATAGTTGTTCACGTATTTATGAACCCTTCGATAACTCAGCTGGTCCTAGGTTCCCTAGCGTATTAAAAACTTTGGACAGGCATTGCAATCAACCAATATGGGATAGCCACTAACCTTGAGTACACGCCGATGATTTTCGGGGATCCTGGTCCTTCTTCAGCTAGCTAGTACTTCCAGGGCCTTGAGAGGTCGTCACACACGCCTTGTAAACTGATTGTTCGCAAACACCACCGAAATACCGAGTTTTGGAAATATTAACACACAGAGGAACATGCGTTGCAGGCCGCGCCCGAGCCGAAGTGCTTGACAGTCAGAGGTGTTGAATCTACCTCCGAATTTGAATCTACCTCCGAAACAGCATACCCTCATATTAAAAAGATTACAATGCCCGAACAATAGTAAATAAGGGAACTTTCATTTTGGAAGTGGAAAATTTTGATCCCCAAAAAAAATATTAGAAGTTTGTTTAAATTATCCATGTCAAATTTCGCAATTTTTGAAACTACGGTACGGTTACGGTACGGAACCCTTCGTGCGCGAGTCTGACTCGCACTTGGGCAGTTTTAATATTTACGAAGCTAAGATATACCGTTTAATTGAAAACCTTAGTGTCATACATATAAGGGTTCATTCATAATTGTCAAATTTGACTTCTGAGCTTATACCGACTATAAGCTATAAGAGAATAGTTATATTTTATCGGTGGGCGATTTACTAAAGGGGCCCACTGACTATCAGTCCGCCGGACGATATCGTCCTGTCACTTTTTCGTAACTGTAAAATTTTTGTTCTAACTGACAGGCGGACTGATAATCAGTGGGCCCCTTAAGAGTCCCCGCCAAGCTCGGCCGAATTGCACCATCCCATACAAACGTAGTTCCGCTCTCATTTTAAAACTACGTGTTGGATTGTAATGAAACTTTGCACATACAATGACATGAGGTATATCTATTTCTGAAATTAGTTTTCAATGCATGTGCTCGAAAAGTGCGTTTCCTACGGAGCCATATCATGCGGAAAGTACTACTTTTCCGCACTAGTGCTTTTTGTTTTTTAACTTTTTTTTACAGTACATATGGTGCTACTTTCTCGCAATAGTGCGGAAAAAAGCACTTTTCGTGCATATGTCGAAAGTTTAAAGGGCCATGTACTGTAAAACGTTGTACGATACACGTGCGAATAGGTAATTCGCAACTCGTGTCGATTTAAAACACTCCTTTTAATAATTAAACTTATTTGCCATGATATGTTTTTTTATTTACTCTCACAATGCATAGTAAAACATTGTATGATACACGATCACTTGTTGCATAAATAGCTATTATATAGCTCCAGTTTATAAAGCAAACGAAATAGAGCAAAAACAAGTATTGTATGAAAAATTTAAATTCGCTTTATTTTTACTGAAGCTACATAAACTAATTACAGACATAGATATACCTTATCCTATTGTAAGTACAAAGTTTCAGAGCAATCTAGCTAGTATTAAAATGAGAACGGAACTACGTTTGTATGGAGAACCGAGCTTGCCGGAGACCCTTAAGTAGGTACTGCCTATATGTATGATACCTATGCCCTCGTAGGTATGATTGTTTTCTTACCCTCCTTAAAACTTCGAATCACTGCCTTAGTTCAATCTACCGTCATTTGACAGTGCTCATTGGCATTGTCTGTCAACCCTTCCGTTCGCACGTGTGGCATTGTTGGCATTTTGGCATTGTCGGCATTTGGCATTGTCAGCAGTGGCCAGTACAATGAGGAGGAAGTGCCATTGTGAGTTCACTTGATAACTTAATTTGGGGGTTATTTAAATGAGATTCTGGTGTCTTTTCAAGGTCGAATTTCGAGTGTGAATTTTTTCTGCGAATTTCGGTTTTGTGTTAATTAGGTACCTACCTTATCTTTTAACATATTCACTGCCGGCGACCCGCTGGGCGGATTCTCTTTTCGCTACAAAGGAGAAAAACCATGTTATCGGCAACATTCGTAGCGCGTAGCCTGCGCTGGCATTTTATGTCGTAAGCAGGATTCGAAAGGATAATTATCAATGATAGTTATCTTGATAATTATCGTGATTTTTATGCCCGATAATTATCGATTTGATAATAACCTAAAATTTACGAAGATTCTAAGATGAGATTTTATAATTTACTAAAGAATTAAATTATGTGCTGGTGTAGTTATTCATATAATAAATAATATTCAAGATATTCGTTATATAGGGGGAATTAGATATTATTTAACTTTTACCTCCTTATGTTTAAATATTTCTAATATAGCTTTATGTGGGATTCCTTTTTTAGCTGGATTTTATTCTAAGGATATAGTTTCTTTAAGATATTTTAATATATTTGTTTTTTTTTTATATTATATTTCTCCCAGGTATGCCTGGGATAATTATACGATATTTATCGGATAATTATCGCGATAATTATCAAAGACTATAATTTTTTTGGATAATTTCGAACCCAGGTCGTAAGGCAATCGTTGATAGAAACACTTTTATGATATTATATATATGTAAAGTCACGTGACTTTTCGTAGCCTTAGATATACCTACCTACATTTTTTTCTTTTCTTGGCGTTTGTCGATGTACTATTGTCGTCTTATCTAGGCCCCCAGTTACTCCAACTGTAAAATTTTCGGCCATAATGTTTTGTCTACTTTAGAAAGAAAGAAATACTAGCTTTCGACACTTTTTGCTGCCAGCAGCCAGAAACTTTGATTTGCTGCGACGCACGCAGGATTTTTATTTGTATGAAACTGTATTTATATGTATTTTTTTTATGTAAAAATCTGTGTGACTCTTACTTGTTGTAATTTCTAATTTTTTTTCTGGATTGTTTTGTGTACCTATGTCATTTTTGTATTTGAATATTTTGTGTGTATGGTGGCAAACAAATAAACAGATTATCTATCTATCTAAATATATTTGTTTAACATCGTAGAAACATCTGACCTAGTGGGAATTGTCTTAGGATTGTCTATATGCACTTTTAAAATTTTGCCTGTAAATCTTATTGGCCTGTGTCTGTTTTTTTGCCCAATAAAGAAAAGAAAATAAAATAAATTGGACAAAACTTTAAAATAACAGATACAACACAAACTAGATGATAACTTGCTGGATGCTTTAGTCGTCATAGGATTCCTTTGTCTATCACATTAACGTTCTGAAGTCAATATCCACTTAAGGGCCCCCAAAAAATCGGTTGAAGTGTTTCCATCCATTCCACTCACCATTCCACTTGGGAATATAGTCGTGAGAACATTGTTCTACATTTCCTGCGTATTGGATGTTTCGCACCCTTGGAAGAATGCATTTCTGAACCATTGCATAATATATTTCCGGTTGGCTATCATAATTTGACTGATGTTTCATTTGTTTGCCGATTTAAAAATAAATTACACAAATTTAGCCTGACCTAAAGGGCTAAATTTGTTCAATGTTCTGAATGCAGTTTTGTATCTTTTTAAAAATAAAATAAATGTTTCCTTTAAGTAAAATGAGCTAACTTAAGGTTTTATGGCACTTTCCTTCCAGGGCTCATAAGTTTTTTCCACACTATACTTACAGAGAAATTAATAGTTACTAAGTCGTCTATAATGCACAGCTAAAGTAGATGGCCTCACTCTACAATTTTTTTGAGTGAAACTATCGACACCATAAACAAAACAACTCCATATGAAATCGAATGTTCCTTCGAGCATGATTCAACTACATAGAACATGTCTATAAAACAAACGTGCGTACGCGCACAGTGGAAGGATCTAGAAAATAATGCGCTTCCTGAGAGGAAGCGTTTTGTCCCGCACGTGAGAGCATGACAATTGGCACAATGGGCTACAATGGGTACGCGTCGATATGTAGGGTAATCGCAATGATTGAGGGGGTTCTCTGTCAGTCTGTACGGCGATTCTCTCTAAAATCAAAACATACTTCTAATTTTTATTTTGTTGTATAGTGTTTTTAAGGTTCCGTACCCAAAGGGTAAACTATTACCCTTTGGGTACGGGACCCTATTACTAAGACTCCACTGTCTGTCTGTCTGTCCGTCTGTCACCGGGCTGTGAACCGTGATAGCTAGACAGCTGAAATTTTCACAGATGATGTATTTCTGTTGTCGCTATAACAACAAATACTAAAAACAGAATAAAATAAATATTTAAGTGGGTCTCCCATACAACAAACGTGTTTTTTTGCTGTTTTTGAGCGTAATGGTACAGAACCCTTCGTGCGAGAGCCCGACTTGGACTTGGCCGGTTTTTAATTTGTTGTATAGTTTTTTTTCGTCAGATTTTGATAAATTCCCTATTCTATGCAATAGAAGCGAAATTTCACCGAATGTTCTAAAATCTATCCCTGCGTTACGAAAAAACATTGTTCGCATCTTAGCGGAAAATTTCGTACATTTGTCTTGGAGAAATTGGGATTTCGTATTTATTCCGCTCAGAATGTATAGTTCTTCAAACCTACCAAGTTTTATCCAAATCTAATAGTAAAGAAAATTCGACATAAAAATCTGCCCGTATTAAATAAGATGATGTATTGATGTAAGATGTATGTTCTGATTTTAGATGTTAGGTACTGTTGTCTCATATTCTATTACTATGAGGTGTAACTCTGTTATACTTATAGTAAACCTTTAAATTATATTCAACACTTTGCTTAAAAAATGACTGCTGACTGTCCCTAATCTAACGCGCATAAATCAGAATTTTTCAATTAAGCCAATCAGACAGGGAAAACAAACATGTATGTCCATCTGTCTGTTTGTACATGTCACGCCCGATTGACATATCGTATTGTGATCCGAATATTATTATGCAGGTCAATGACCTGTCTATTCCCGGCAGTTCTCGGGAAAATCGTTTCGGTGAGTTTTTCCGCGAATTTCCGAAAAGTGTTTTAGGTTGAAATGATTAATCATTTAAAAGCGTTTATTTTGTATTTAAAAAAAGTCCAAGAGTCCTGTTTGTCTGTAAAAGAAATAGAAGAAATGTCCATTGTAAATCCTGTAATCCAGCGAAGCGAAGAAGACGTCAAATGCTACTGGTCGATTTCAGCACGTTACCTCGCATCTTCACCTCAGTGGAATGGTAGTCTTAGAGACCTTACATTTAGCGTCTCCCGAGCGTCGGTCTAGTCAACTCTATGGCTGCTGCTCGACGCAACGTTGGCGCAGCTGCGCAGCGACGCCATTTTCCATAGCGCTGACTAGACGCCGATGATCAAAATAGTGTGGGGAGGCCCTTATACCTACCTAGTCTTCTTCCTTGTCGTATCCTAATGGCTGAAAGACGTGACGAATGTGGACACTCTTCACTAGTGATCTCCAAGCTCTGTCTTGGGCCCAGTGCATACTAGCCTGCAATGTGGCGTTTGTCTCTGACGTTATTCTGTCCTAACGCGTGGCCATACGTCCATCCCAGTAATAATGAGCTTTTCCAGTCTATCGGGCCCTGTCCTGCCCAGATGGTTGAAGAAACCAAGTACATGTTGGGAACAAACAGCGGAGAGCCTCGTTCTATACCAGGGATGTTGCGGATGCAGATTTTTTGACATCCGCGAACGCGGGTGCGGATATTTAAAGACTCACATCCGTGGAATGTCAAGATTACGTACATAAAAAAAGTTCCGCGGTTGCGGACGCGGATGCGAATATTTACAACATCCCTGTTCTAGAGGTATACCTAGTATATGTCCAGAACCTTGTTACCAGCGTTGAACTTTTCGCCCCTGACTGCATGGTATAATAGGTGCACAACAAAACATATTTTACGACATTATAATATAACAAACACATTGTTCTAACAACAAAGTTAGTTTAGTCCTGCATCCTGTGAATAAAATTAGAATCGATGCGTAAACCCATAACTCTTTTTTATTATAAATACCTATAAAAGTGAGCGGCAGTAGATTTATGTACAGTTGAAATTATTTGGGAAGATCACAATTTTTTTTTATTAAAATTTGAACGTTGTTCGCTTGACAATACGGTTGGTATTTGTATAGATTTTTTGGTAACTAAAAATTTGCTGGGATAGATTTGACTGTAAGAACGGTTATGATATCACGTTTGTTGGATACTTCCGTTGTGTTTGCAAGTGAATATTTTTTGAACAACGTTTGCTAGAAGGGAGTTAGGTGAGGTAGAAGACAATAATACCTATATAAATATATGGGTGTTGTTTCAGTTGACGCTGTTTTGTTTGTGGATAGTCTATGATGATAGAGTAAATAGGTAAGTAATCCGATTTACGAATTCTAGGCGTTTGAAACTCCCAGCAGACAAATGGCCCGCTTTTTTTTGTTTGTGTTTTGTTCGTTGGTTTTCAATAGGTACCTAACGTTTGGTGGATAGATAGAATTTCCTATTTGTCCTAAAAAATCCGCCGCTGAGTTACGAAAACGTATACAATTTTCTTAATTGAATCGTATTCCGCCCAGAATGAAGAGCTCATCACATCAGCCAAATTGTATCTAAATGTGCCATTTTCAACCAAAAAGGTACTTATTGTCGCTTGTCAGTAAGGCGCTATTTCCATATAGCTTCAATTAGAAATCAACCTTATCAACAACCGACAATGTGGTACCTTTTGGTTGAAAACGTTACAAATATTTTAAATGTAATGGACAAAAAATCGCCAAAAAAATTAAAGTGCCCCTTTCCAAATAGGTATTAAGAGTTTGAAACTCCCAAACGATCGATCAGATTCCCGACTTATCCCTACCTACTCGTAAATATGTATATCCATTAGATTTATTACGTCCAAACAATATCTTGGCATGAAAACAAAGTGACTATTCCAAGCCAGGGCTCCGGTATTGTCTCCAGTTTATGATCTGTCGACGGATATATGGGTTTTAGAGGAACTCTTGCTTCTGGGAGTTAGCTTTCCGATAAATTGGGAAATTTTCAAATAGGTATTGGAAAGGGGAATAGATGATTTTAAAATTTTAAGGTGGCTGGTTTATTGGTTCGTTTAGTTAAGGAATTTTGGGTGTTTAGTTTGTCAATACTTGGGTTTTATCTGAAATATTGACTTATTAATTACTTTAACCAGTTAAATTAAGCGAATTCAGAACGTATGTTTTTGAAGTAAGATGTTAAGAAACACTTTTGGTAATGCTTCTAGATTGCGGTAGATGCTTTTGAGGCGATGTTTATTTCGATAATATTGCAGCCGACTATACAAAAGATATCCGTTATCAAATAATAAAACAAATTGCTTCCATTCCAATTTTAAATCAACCTCCCAACACGAATTAAATCAATTGGTCAGCGTCTAAACAAAAGCTTTCTATAAATAAATCCCAAATAACGCATCATCATTGAGGAACACATGCGTTGCATTAACGCATCTGGCCGACTCAGAAAAAATATCGAGTTTCCAAATTTAAAAATGTTTTTGCGAATATTTTTTGTTTGAGTGTTGCCCGCATTGATTTTAGGTGACGCTTTGTGTAATTTAGTATTAGATTTCGCGATTGTGCTGATTATGATTTGTTGTGTGATTTGTATTACAACTTTGTTTGTCTTTTTCAGGTAAATATACTGGATCGAATGTAGGCTACGGGCGTGTTACAGGTACCAAAGATAGATATAACTCCGTAATAGATGGATACAGTCTAAGGAAAAAACGTGCCTCGAAAATCAAGAAAATTTGATTCTCGTTCAGAGGGCGCTACTAGCTTTGGCCTACAGTCGTATAGATGGCGTTGACGGTTTCGTTTGTTATTTAACAATTTTAACGCATATCAGTGAAAGAACATCGGTCAAAATCATAAAAATAATTAATGCAAATAAAAAAAATCATTTATCCATATTTAAGTACATTTTATCGTATTTTTATAAATCTTCATTTTTAGTTTTAAAGTGTCGACAGATGGCAGTGAATTTACTGGGGTTACAAAATTTACTATGATAGTACCGCTCTAGTATAAGTTACTCTATGCAGGTACCAAATATACCAATTGTGTAAATATAAATTGGGTCAACAAGTTTTTTAGTGTGAGTTAATGCGTCCTTTCTGTGGGCATTATAAAGTAAATGGACTATAAAGCCTAATTTTCTTTCAGAATTATTTCAGGCATATAAAAATCCTTTACTTTTTGAGAACTGTAAGATGAAAGCATTAGTAAAATGTTTTCCGAATCGTTCACATTCACAGAAAAAACGCAATTTTCACGGAAAGTTTTTGACTAAATTGTCACCTGTTGAAAATATTTGCATACAAATTGCAATTCAATACTGGACATACAAGAAATCAAATTCTCTGTTTATTTAATAAATACACATGTGAATATAAAATATAATGAAAACGCGTTATGAAAACAGTGAACACCAGTAGCATGTTCAAATAATTTATAGCCACACAAACTAATTCAAGGAATTCAACGTTAACAATTTCCGATTAAGAACTTGGATCATTTCAAAATCATGTATTAAATTACGGATGGCGCCTGCTACTACAAAGGCATTTTGTCTCTGGTCAAGTGTTGCCAGACGTCTGGTGGCATAGACAATAATATCTTTGTATTAGCGGCGCATAAAGCGCATTGTGGCCGATCAATTAGCCCATAATGTGTTCATTGTGAAACGGTAACATTGTCTTAATGTATCTCTTGTATCGTAAAATAATTTTTATGGTTCTATTTACGGAGATACGTTTCAGGAGCGGTTTCGGATTACTTATGTTTTGGCCGTTAAAATTGAAACTGTAAGTAAGGGCCGAGTTTTATTTTTTTGCGTTAGTTTTTTTTGTGGTTTGAAGAGCTTTTCATTTTGGGTGGAATAAATGCGAAATTGCAAAAGGTAACAAAAATTGTACGTAATTTTCCGTTCAATATTAATCATATGTTTTCGATACTCAGAGCACGATTTAGAAAATTCTTCGGTACGGTGAAATTGCTCTTATCTTCTTTTTCTTCCTCGCGTTATTTCGCGGCATTTTGCCACGGCTCATGGGAGCCTGGGGTCCGCTTGACAACTAATCCCAAGAATTGACGTAAGCACTAGTTTTTATGATAGCGACTGCCATCTGACCTTCCAACCCGAAGGGGAAAGTAGGCCTTATTGGGGTTAGTCCGGTTTCCTCACGATATTTTCCTTCACTGAAAAGCAACTGGTAAATATCAAATGATATTTCGTACATAAGTTTCGAAAAACTCATTGCTACGAGCCGGGGTTTGTACCCGCGACCTCCAGATTGAAAGTCGCACGCTCTTACCGCTAGGCCACCAGCGCTTATTTGCACCCGAAATTGCTCTTATATTGTACAGAATATGAAACTATATCTATCCACCAAATTTTATCAAAATCTGAGGAAAAAAAAAGACAAAAAATGCAAATCGGCCCATAAAGCGATTTGTTTAAAATTTTAAAGTGCCCGGACATATTTCACCTGTTAATGAGTAACGCGATACTGCTAAAGATCAAAAGCATTGCCTTAGATTTAGAATAAACTTGGAATAATGGCGACGCAGTCATTATTATAGAGTAACCTAAAACCGACACATGTGTCACATATCGTCCAGGATTGCGATGCCACATGTGAAAAAAGAAAAAAGACAAAATCTGTTGTCACTCCCCAAGGTACAAACAATACTGTCTTAAAACAACCCAAACTAAACTTTAACTCGAAGAAAACAAGGTAGAAATCTTAATTGATTGTCTGGAGTTTATGCTCGATTTGTGAACGCGTTTTGTGATGATTTTTTGTCCGACCTTCCGTAACCTTTTGCCTGACATGGATTGTAGATTAACCATATTGTTGACCTTTTTGCTTTCCTTTTCGTTGCACGTGTATAATTTTTTGTCTCACGTTTTTGCCGTAGATTTGCATGTGTGTATGTGATTTATCGAGAGATTTTTTTTGTTTTATTCAACGGGAAGTAGAATTGGGGCGCGCGGCCGGCCGTGGAGACTGTTGACAATATTAATGTTTTATTATGAAACAATGAACGGAATGATATCTAATAATAAAAGACGACTGCGCGGGTACTTTGTTTCTTGAGGCTTCTAGAAATAATCATTTACTAGTTATGCTTATGTTTTTGGGTTGTTAACCAGGGATTCTAAGAGTCAGGCAATTGTTTATAATGAGTGTGGTTATAAGAGTACATAAAAGTATTGATATATCGCCATTGAAGGATCTCATCATGAATAGGCGTGTATATAGAGTCCCTCTACCTCCAGCTAAATCGACACATGTACTTACAACGCTCTGCTTCTTACATGCATCCATTTGTCTACAATGCTGTATGCAAAAGCTGTGACCTAAAAGGGTGCACTTTGCACAAAGTTAAAAAGAAGTTAAGGAAATGGTTTGCTTCCCTCTCATACAACGACACGGAAGATATTATGCGAATTTTAAGTTAGGTTTGTGGGACACACACACACACACACACACACACACACATTTTAATTTTCATGTAATATTTAAATTTTATTGTGTTTTATTGTTTTTTGTTGTTTGTAATGTAACTTCCTAATGTAGATATCATTGGGTAAAATGTTCATGTAAAACCGACTCGGTGCGTCCCAAGATGCAGGCTCAGCCTAGTTTGGGACACACAGGACAACATTTGTGCAACTTATACCATGTTTCTGTTAAAATAATAAATTATTCTTATTCTTACTCTTAATCAACCTAGTTTTAGGTTGATCATTTTTGGCAACACTATTGATACTTATGGGACAATAGATAACTAGATTTTTGTTTAGTTAGAGCAACTAAACCTAATTTAATAAAAAAATCCTAATGATTTTCCGTGTATACATATAAGTACACTATTATATATGTATGTGCGTACATATAGATATGTTGTAGTCATATATTCGTGGCATTATACATAAAAGTGTAGATACAAATACAAACATACTAAAGAAAAACAAATACCTATCTAAATTGGTTACCTAGCTAATAAAATTATTCAGTATTCTTCTATTGAAAAGTATATTCAAATACTTTTTATCATAAATAAGTAGGCAGGTACCAACTTATTTATAAATAAGTATTTATCCACTAAGCAACGACATGGCAAGGCCATACAAATTACCTACAATCAGAACTAATAAAGAAATTGTAAATCTCAATCTTAACCAATTTAAACGAAAGGTATACATATACGTACATACCTACTATATTATCTTTGTATCTCCACGTTGGAAAATTTTATAAACTTCTCATATTTTTGTACCTATAGGGATATTTTTTCCAAATGAAAATTTCCAAGAACTTTTCCATTTTTTCTAAACTTTCCGCGACTTGTACATCTGTGCTTACTTGCATGAGTTATGTGGAGTGGAGTGGAGTGGACATCTATAGGTACGAGTATAAAGACGTAAGGGCACTTTCTGCCTATGACTTAAGTGCACTTGGACTACAAAGGCCTTATCAGATCTTGAACTTAAGCCGTTTACAACCTTTCTATCCTGATCTAAAGACCAATGAGCCAGATATTCGCGCCACCAAAATAAACCAAAACCCGAGCGGAAACGAGCGCCGTATTAATAGATACGACAATTCTATTCTTTTTATTCTTTATATTTTGCCTATAAATCTCAGAACCGGGTAAGTATGGAGATTCCTAGAAAACTCACACATCATTAGAGAAATGAGACAGTTAATTTAAATTTTAAAATCGATAGCTTAATTGGATAGACAATTTCAATCCCAGCTTTAATTGTGATAACGTGATTTAAAATTTATCTGTTCTTTATTCATATCGAATAAATGTTTTAAAAAGGTTACTTAAACACTTAGCTTTGAATAAATATGTTTTTTAAATTAGGTGGGATGACAACGGTTTTCGGAGATAATTAAAGAGACAAAACTTAATGAAGGCGGGTTTTTTTTGGTGCTAACAAAACCACACGAAACCAATGTTTTATAAGAAACATGTGTTGAAGCGATGGGACGCATGATGTGACATAAAGTTATGTCTTTGTATGCGTTTTTTCGTCGTGAATGCAAATGGCTATTGAAATCTTGCACATTGATTTGTACTTTCTTAGGTACCGTAAAACCACCATACTATAGTCCAAAAGCTCTTATCTATGATCCAAAATAAACTCGAATATAGTTCTACTTGAATGTCAAAAATGTTTTAAATATTTTTTTTTTATAAATGGAAGAAAAAACCTGACAATACCGAAAAGAACGATGGTATGGATACTTAATTGTGTTTTAACTTGTGCACCGGACTATAGTTGTGTGTTTTAACAGTAAGTACCTACAGTAAAATAATAAGAAAATTAACATTAAGTAGAAATTTGACCGGATTGTTTTTGACGTAACTGTTCAATATGTGATATTCTTTCCCTGAGGTTTTTCGAACTACCGGATGGATTTTATTGATGTGTCTATCGTTTTCGTAACCTGAACGTCTATACAAAATCTAAAAAATAGAAAATGGAGAATGCATCGGAAATATATCTGGTATAATTGGTATTAGACATGAGTAGTACGCGAATGAAAGATTCAAATGAAGTACTTCATTTGATGTCACTCGTTCATTCACTAGTTCAGGTCGGACTCATTTAGTTCTTTAATTCAGCAGTTCAGTTAAAAAACCATGAAGAGGTTACTTGCTCATTCGCTTAGAGAGTGACAGGGACGCCATGTTAAAGTTTCGATTCATAAATTAATAAATTTGAGTGATTCATATTGAATGAAATTACCTATCAAATTCTTCATTCAACTCAATATATTTGCGAATGAGAGAAATGTAAACAGTACTGTTGATATATATATGTGTCTATTGAGCTACTGAACTAAACTGTACTAGTGAACTAAAAGTGAAGTACTTCACAGCGTACGAAAGATGCATATCAATCTTTTCTTTTCAGTGACACATTTTGCGCATGACTTATTGGTATAGGCGCAGAGTAAAGCTGGCTAGACATAACTCAACCACACTTGTAGTAGTAGTAGTAGTAAATCACTTTATTGTACAAAACAAAAATTGATAACATGAAATTCATATAAATTTAGGTACAAAGGCGAGCTTATCCCTATAAGGGATTTCTTCCAGCTAACCTTAGAGTAAATGAGTGGAAAATTCGAATTAGATAGATAAACAAACTTACAGAACGTACAATAATATTTAAAAAGGAAAACTACAATATTAACGTCTACGAATAACTAAAATACATCAATTGCATTATGCAATAAAATAAATACGTACTAGCATACATAAATATATAGTACTAAATAAATATTAAATAAATATATATTCGGACAGTAGAGGAAAAGGGGATTTTAGTCCCATCAAAAAAAATGTCAGGTATCACCATGTCTGAGAGCTTAGCTACATAGTAAGGGCCACCAATGACAATTGCCTGCGACTTCTGGGCATTAATCTTCAAACCGAATTTGCACGCCCAATCCCGTATGGACTCTAAATCAGAATTGATTTGAAATCATTGAAGCAAGATCATCTATATTAGCCGCTGCATAAATCTGTAGGTCGTCCGCGTAAAGATGGTATGATGACGTAAGTGCTTTCGTGATACCATTAATGAAAATAGAAAAAAGCACACAAGTAGGTACCTATCTGAAAAATGCGAAGCATTCATACCAAACCAAACTCACAAAAATAGAATCCAAAAGCAACAGAATATATCAAAATTGTGTCGGATTAAAACCAAATTAAACTAGAGATAATAAAATGTAACGAAGCACTTTCCCGACCACTCCCGTTTTATTGTTGGTTGGTAACGGCCATATTTTATGACCGGATTGTGTCCAGATTTAGAATATTATGAAGAGCTTTCACACTCGACAACTGAACGGCAGTTTTTAATGAATTTATAACGAGTTAGACGTTTACGAGTGAACTATTAATGAATAAGTTTACAAGTTATTCTTGAAGTAATCGTAAAAGTTTCATTGCCTTTTTGGGTTCAAGTGTGGCGTCCTCAAATGTGGTGTTAATTTGGCCCAGATCCCCGCGTACTTGCATAAATAGTATTGTTTTTACTTCGAATTGAAAATGATAAATTTTTAAGTGGCTGTGAAGCCTTAGATAAGTATCTATTTGCTTATAATTAACTTGCACTTGCACCGATTATCTCCTTACAAGTTTCGTCAACTATACTTTTTTATCTTTGACATCTTCATTCAAATTAATGTCATAAAGATAAATACAACATACCGCGTCTACAGGCGCCCTAAGCTTCGTCATGCGCATTTCAACTCGACCGCTCAATCATACAACTGTTCAGCCCGCGTATCATTAAAGGGTGCGCGAGCGCATGTGAATGAAGATCTCGGGCAAAACACTTTAACTTGACCTTAGAACGTTCTTCTCTGGATTTTGGTCTAAAACCAAGAACTAAATCTGTGGTTCGGGACTTCGGGGTGGATATTCCCAGTTATCCTTATTTGTTTTAATTTCGTTAGGAGCGGGCTCCGTTGAGTAACACATTAAATTCGCATTTAATATACCTATTCGTTTGTTCGTCTTCAACTTGCCCGTGCTGTGCATGCGTTTGGAATGACAATTTAGCTATCTTTGATATAAATGAAACTTTTATGACTATCCCGTTGTTTAGCGAACAAAGATACCTTATGAGATTATTTTCATACACATTTGTTCTATAAATACTGGCTCCAATGTTTCTCTTATTAGTATCGTAAAAGATATAGGTACTATACAACATTCCTCCTTATATATTATTCTGCTTGTTGATCAGAGACCGAAATACCAAATATCTCAACAATTTTTCTAACACGCAATCCATATTCATAACGTGTAAACTAATAATTTTAACATCACAAATGTCACCATCATTAATTCCAATATATGCTAACTATTTTACTATCATATTTATGACGGATCTAAAGTAATATTTACATAAAGTAATTCTTGCTTTGCTTTTGATTTATTGACAATAAACAGTAATAAAACGGACCAACTAAACGAAATGACGTTGTGGATTCCGACAACAAAAAACAACCGACAAATAAGGCGGTAACAATGTGCATTGTCGGCCGCAATCATTAGTATTGATGACGTGAAGTTACCAAAACATGGATTAAGAGCCAATCAAGAAGCAGCAAAGAATTGTATAATGAATGAAGCGTACAATAAAGAATCGCTAGGGAAGCACAAAGCAGAAGATGTAATGATTCGGAAGAGAGTGGTTGAAGGCGAGCGTGAATGCGAGGAGCGAAGCATGAAATTTACAAGCGAGTCTGTGCTTTTGTTGCGCACAATAAGCGGTCAAGGACTTGGCACAAAGGGTTGAGGCTGAGATGTTTTGGGTACGTTTTGTAGTTGAATATTAGAGCGCTATTGTAGTTTGGAATGTAAAGTGGATGGTAATTTTTAAAAAGGTACAATAAAGTTATCATTTTTAGTCGGCTTACGAAAAGAGATTTTTAATTTTTAATTTTAACTGCATGGAATTAATAAAACATCGATGTTTCTCGAATATTACACTATTATTTGAGTCTAATGGTGTATTTGCTTTTATATAGGCATCATGTATATCTAATCAATAAAAGGTTTCTATAAAAATCTTAATACTATTGCTATGGCAAAAGCTACAAAAGTATACAAAACACTCAAAATAGGTTTAGGTTGACGGTTCTAATATAAATCTTATAAGTAAAAATCTGAGCAGACGTCGAGGTCATTGTTGGGCTTAGAATCAAAGTGAGATCAAGCACAAAGAGCCAAAGAAGGGGTAGCGCACAATGTCGGCGAGGTCCAAACAAAAACTGACATCACAATACCCGACAACAGTGGCCGCTCATAAATCAACCTCGACAAAAGCTACAATACTATTGAGGGTACCTTATAAGAGATTTTATCATTGTGTGTATTCTTTGATGTTCACTAATAAAACCTTTGATTAATATCGAATAAGACCGGTACCGGTATGCAAATACAAAGAATTCGTCGGTAGTTGGGTAACACGTGCGTTAATGTTACATCTTCTTTACAATGGTTTTGACGGACTTGTTCTTATTAGAACGGGGACAGAGTTTGCTTGGAATTTTTACACAATACCATAGTCGTAAAAGGAGTTGTGGGCCATGACTGCCATGAGATATAAATGGACGCTTGGAGCTTAATTTGACATGTTTTGAAGACATGTGGTGACTAAGTTTGAGAAAAGCGACGCGTAGGACAGTAAAACTTGACTTACTGTAAGAGAATTCGTAATATCATTGAAATGTAATAAGATATTTTATAACATACATTATTCTCGCTTGTTTATTGCAGCCCAAAGAAAAAGCCGAGGTGATACCAATTTCTACGATTCTTTTTTTCTTAAAAAAAAACTCGGAACCTCATTTTCAAACGGAATATTGAATCCAGTTACCTTGAAAATCAAGATTTTATGGTTGTCCCATTAATGCTTTTAATGACCAATAGTAGCTTAAACTGCTACTACTCACTCATTTTATGATTGCTATTAATAATTATCGGGTGTTTCCCAAGGACCTACATTAAGACCTAAAGGTTTGACATCAAATTATTTAATTTGTGATGTTGTCAGCCCACACAAACTAAATATAAATAAACCTTACGTCTTGTCTTCAAAGTGTCAAGATTTGGCGTGTAGTAATATGGGTCACATAATTGTCGATGACTGACCTGTAGATAACTTTACTTTTTAACCGACTTCATTGTTGAACTGTGTTATTGTTTCCAATTCAGTTTATCTTTAAGATTGTGTCCGTTTAATTTAGGTTAGTGATAATTCTGCAGTCACAATAATAAATTTGGAGGTGATGTCGACTAATTTAGATTGTGTGCTTAATTGTATAACTGGTGCATTTACCTACTTTAATTATAACTTGTATACTTTTTGAAATGAATTATCGAGATTTGGTAGCCTAGTTGGGTAGCGTGGTAAAGGCGTGCGACTTTCGGAGGTCGCGGGTTCAAACCCTGGCTCGTACCAATGAGTTTTTTGGAAAGATTCGCACGCTTCTTGTAAACTTTTGGTGCTCAGTTGGTTAAGAGCGATCAGACCGGTGTTCCGAAAGGTCGCAAGTTCAAGTCATGCCCGAAACGGACAATTTTCCAATTATTCTTTTGATATAAATTATTTAGCCGCGTTGCGTCTCGTACATGGGTAAGTTTGATTTTGCAAGATAATATCCGAGGAAGAAGACTTCAATAGATGTTGATTTAATTCAAATAACCTACAGGAATATGTAGGTCCCCGAGCAAACATTATTATAGTGCACCCTTTTTTATTTAAATACTACTAAAAGCCCTTGGGCGGTAACTTAAAACATGTTTAACGGTTGACCGCAAAACTTTGTAAAAAGGGTTTGCGGAAGCGTAAACTGTAACATGTAAATTAATTGTACTTTTTTGCAAAAAGACAAGTTACATTAGCAATGTTTTCATTTATGAATATCTATGTGAGTTACTACTTACTAGATGAAACGGACAGTTTATTGTTCAAAGCTCTGATGCTTCACGATACAATACAGTGCAACTGGTTTTTTTATTTTATTCTGCCAACATTTAATTTATATTTAATAAAAAGACTAAAGGACTTATTGTATATATGCAATTTTACATTTCTAGGTCTTAAAATCCCTCAACCTTTCGCATAATGTGTAGTGGTCAAAAATCGTGAGATCAAACCTCGGTCGTGCTGTATTCGCTCCGTCCATGACTGTGGCGACGCCCTAGTGGGTGTGGGACATATTGCTTCATTTTCACCACGTCTTGCGTTGGCAACGCTTGTATTTCCCCCACTAACCACTTCGCACATAGTCAGGAGACGAAAAAATTCTCGAAAAATATGCAAAAGGATGACCAAAAATTTGATTAGGATTTTTATCATACACAGACGAGAGGTTTAAGAACCCCTATTATGAAACTGCTGCATAAAACACTATTATAACGTCTGCTATAAAGTCTAGCCTAAACAATTGCGAAACTTTTTCCAACATGGGTTATCATTATCACAGACCACAGTCATTTCCCCGTTTCTTGGAACAAGTGTGGCGGGGTCACGCGGTTATCGGATTGGACAAAATATTTTTATGCCATTGTTTGTAAACTGTAAAGCATTGTTTTGAACAGTGACTGTATGTAATCGTTATCTTTATTGTTACCGTTTTGTTTAAATTCTCGTGCAATGTAATCAGGATGGACTTTAGTCTTTAAAAAATAATAGAGTTCCTGCATAATAAAGTTATTATTTAAGAGTAGCCTAGACTAACTATAGTATTTTTCAAACATCTTGGGTACGGTGTGATATGTCATCTTAGCACAATTGTGCGTGACTTAGCGATTTAAGGTTTTACGAGTAAAGTGTATGTAGTATAACATCTGTCAACGTACCGAAGACCTTTAAAAATACTAAAGAATTTCTAAAATGTTTTCCTTCTACTCATGTAACTTAATTGACATCCCTGTTGCACCTGCATGAGGGTGAATTCCAGAATAAAAAGTATCCTATGTTATTTTCTAGGTCATAAACTGTCTGTGTGCCTGATTCCATTGAAATCCGCTAAGCCGTTTTTTCGTGAAGGAGAAACAAACATCCTGTCATCCAAACATACAATTTTTGAAAATTGCAGAACATATTTGAGAGTTCAATAATTAGGTACAAAAGCCCCTCTGTCATGTCAAGTGTCAAAACATAACTATGTAATGTCGTTAGTTTTAGATACTACGTACCTGTATATATCAAGACATAGCCATTAATGCTACTTTGTAAAAAAACAAGATTTCTTCAATTGTCTTAAATATTCACTCAGAACATTATCAAAGTCCTTGGTCTGTGTTTATTAGATTTTTACAGAATGCGAACGTCTGGCCGGTTTTATTGAAAATTTAAACAGACAGACAAAGTCAAATGAAACAACATCCGTTTCCTACTCCACTGAAACCCGCTGTTATTCTCAATAACAGTTTCTCCAACTTTATTGAAAACGCAAACATTCTCTCAGTTTATTAAAATAGTTTTGAAATTAATAAAGTATAAAGAATATTAACATATTCTCGCTCATTGTTTTGATATGATTTCGTAAACATTATTTAACTTACCATAATGTCACAATACTATTTGTTTCTAAAATTCTTCGTTAATTGCAATAAACAAGTATGAATCTGGCATTTTATTCCGTTTCATTATTTTTGTGTCACATGTTCATAATAGCATTGTTTTAATAACAAACACCACATATCTTCATAATTTTAAACAGATATTTTCCTGATTTTTATTGTAAGATCGGAATATTTTTAGTGGTTGCTATCTCAGTAATACGATTTACTTTTGCTCATACTTTATTAAAGTTGACGATTTACTTTTTTATATTTTTATAAAGCGTTTTAGTCATCCGTCTTATTACCTATACTGATTGTTTCGTATCTACTATACTATTTTAATTCACTTATGTATTACACGTAAGGTAGCTTAGATTCTGAATTCCTTAATAATTTTAATATTTTTTTCTAATAAATTTCTCTTTCATCTTCCTCTTCAGTCTTATATCTCCTAAACTATTATAATTCTCAGTAACAAATCAAACTTATACATCCTAGACCCACTTAACCACAATAATAATTTAAAATCGCTTTCATCTTTCCCTTTATTTAAGATCACTTAAAACTATTATCTTTCTCAGTAGCAAATTCGCACTAAATCATAATAAGAAACATTCCAGCGTTTGACGTTTCCATATGTTCCTAATACACATTCTCTTCTATTAGCTCGTTCAATATAATTTTATTCGCTTTGCTTTGTTCGCGACGGCCAACAATCTCAGCTATTTGTTCGGTGGATTTACTTTCCAGCTTCACTATTTTGACATTTAGTACAAAATATGTAGTATAATTGTGGTGAAAATATTTGACGGAAGAATAAAAGCTTCGACTGTTTTATATTTTTAAACAGTCTTAAAATCTACTATAAACAATTACTTTACAAACGAGAAGATTTCATTGGAAACCACATTAATTCCTAGTGTAATTTTGTGTTTTTGTTGAAACTTGAACTTATTTTAAATTGTTCAATAGGAGTATATCGATAGTTTTTTGTTTGCAACTATCGAAGATTCAATTCTTATTCTCTTCAATGCTTAACGACAATTTTATTCACATCGTGAAGTTACTTGTTCTTCATATTTATGAACCAGCAATCCCCGTTTTTATCGAAGCTGTTATAGGTTTATTCAATTTGCTTGTAGATCTAAATTTATTCAAAGACTATCTTCGAATGCAACTTAGTTGCTTTGTTTATCGGAACAATATTATTTTATTCTCACTTTAAACAAATGGTTTTCAGCTTTCAAACTACATCCTATTATGAGGAATGACACACATGCAGATAATGTTAGCAGAATGATTATTCCTGTTGTGTTGATTGTTGATATTACTATTATCATTTGCATTGTTGCCCTGAAATTAAACAATGAAGCTGACAAATAGGCATAATTGTACAATTGAAACTTGTACACAAAATTTATATAAATTTTTTTGTTCCGTCCATTCCGTCATAAAAAGTCTATGAAAAATGGTAATGAAATGGAAGAAATCTCACGACACTTTTTCGAAAGAGCTAGTAGTTCTGAATAGTTAGAAATAACACAAAAAGTGGAGTGTACACTGTACAACTTTTAATACCTAAATGACCCAAATTCAGTATCCTTTCTGTACAGTGAGATGCAAAATTGCATGGACACATTATGAATGCATTACGTGTAGGTACTTATTTAATTAAATTAAAATTAAATTAAATTTCTTTATTTGACAGACAACATATGATCCATAAATTTGTTAGTTATAGCTTATCTTATGTTAGTAACAACAACAACAGTAACCTAATAAAATATTTAGTAAATTATAAACAAAAACGACTTGGTCCGCTGACCCATTGCCCATAACAAAGGACAATCTAGCTTATTAGCTATCATGTTTAAAATAATAATTAGTGTAGGTACAAGAAAATCAATAATGTAACATTACAATGAGTGACTGTAAATTGAAAACAAAAGTATCCACACAGTGATTTCATACATACAATCTGTCAATTTAGGAAGTTCGTTAAGGAACTCGCTTAAATAAAAATTAAATTCCTCACTTCTCTGAGTCGTTATATAAATCTTCCACTAATAAGAGGAGACATAAACAATGTCATGTTTTCTTTTTGGTTTTTATATTTTTCCTCTGCAATTTGGCACGTATCTTATTGAACTCCGTTGATTGCACTCTTTGATGTTCCCATATTTAAGAGTCACTTTGTTAAAACAACACTAGATTTTAATGGCTTCATACATAATTTTGCATTATGTGTGACAGCGGCTATGGATGACAAAAAAACGGCATGTGCTTTTAGTACATCGTATCTCTTGCAGAGATCTCAACAGTCATTTAAATTATTAGCTAACTAGGTAATTTAGAATTTTATAGCTGTGTTAAAATGTCCTAGTTTCGCTGGACTGATTTTAGAATGACACTATTACAATATTTATAATACAAACATTGTATTTACAGTGCAGTCTAGGTAACTGCTCACGTCACCTTGTCAATAAAAATGGTAAAAACACCGTAAAACCATCCAAGTAATGATCCAAAACTAACTCGTCGAATATCTTCATTTAGGTTAGGTGATATCATAGGGGAGACTATAGCTCACAGACTCCGTTGGTTGGGCCATCTTGAGAGAATAGATGAAGATCGGAACGTGAAAAGAACATACCTGGGCCACCCAGCAGGAAGACCTATCGGATACCCCAGGTATCGCTGGTGCGACATGGTGGAGGCGGATCTGCGCGAACTTCGAGTTACCAATTGGCGAGAGGTCGCACAGGACCGAGAAAAGTGGCGCAGTCTTGTGTTACTGGTTATATTGATAAAAGTTGGATGGTTTACGGTATTCAAGAAGTTGTGATAACATTTTGTGACATCACCGACGATCACGATATCATTCAAATTATACAATCGACCATAATGATCAACATGAAAATAAATTAGTCAAATCGTAAGTGATATATTTAATCAAGGATAATATGAGACTTAATACTTTGAAGTGCAAAGTGACCACGAGATGTCTATAATTATGTTGTAATCTGTCTAGTAGGTGTCTAAGAGATTTATGACTTAAATGCATAAAATGCTACCTAGTTTGAATGGAATATGTCAATAAAAAATAGTAAAGTTGCGAAATTTAGCTAGTTTTATTACCTATTCGAGAGTGCCTATAAATTGTGTTATTATAATGCAAAAACATATCTATTTAATGACACCTTTGATTGTATTAAACAAAATAGCCATACATTAGTATTAGCAACCATTGTTCCTTTTCAACAAAAACTTTCATAGAAATAGGGAGAAAAATTGATGGAAACGTTATTATTAAGGTCATACAATAGCGCCTTTGATGTGACAAGGTCCTAATCAATGGTCGTCGAAGTAAACATACGGTTCTTTTTGATGTTGGATGGAACTTTGTGTCAGTGAAGTCATAATGCTTTTCTAGATATTGAGTGTCGGAGCGGGGCCATGTGGTGAGTGTAAGTACGGACTTATATGTATTGATGTGGCGTTCTAATTTTAATAAGGCGTATGTCATTATGAAGCTTACGAAACTTACGTCGTTTTGAAATTAAAGTTGCATTCGTTTTTATGATTTTCTGTTTGAAAGTGGATTGTTATATCTTTCACTATTTATATCTTGTGGTTTCTGTTGTTTTATTATCGTTTGTTACAATGCAGGAAACGGCACTGAAATAATACCTACAAGCGTTAAAATATCTACATTACTAACGCAGTCAAAAATATCTAGACACCCTAAGACAATCATACCTGAATCTTTATGCGATCAGAAAGGCGCATGTGTCATCACCAGAATTGTAGGTATCTATAGGCTTAGGTGGCTGCTTACTTTGAAGCGACTTTATCATGATATACTTACGATACACCGTCTTTTGCAAGAGATTGACTAACGAGTAATATTAGAAGGCCGAGAGTATGCGAAGTCTCTTAGAAATACGAAGCAATATGCACGACTACTGCGTCCTATATGTATAGAGGCCAATTCAAACGTATTGGATATCTAATTGATGTCAGTTTGTTACCTTTGTTTGTTTGTGTGAATTAGCCTCCTATTTCTCGTTTTTCCAGGTCCGTTGTCAAGAGAATAAAAACAATGTTTTCTCTCATGAAAAATAAATATGTTGATAACTAGTGAGTGAATCGCACAATATTGTGTTTATTGGCTTATATTAATAACCGAGGGTTCGATATGTGCGCGACGAAGCGGCGTAATCGATTCGACAATCGGGGGCTTATTCATTCGATCTCAGCATTCGATTTGCAGTCGAATCGATATGAAGCATAAGTTGCGAAAATTAAGAAAATCATATACAGGTGGATTGAGTGTAATATAAAATCTAAACAAAGATTTACTTTTTAGATTTTACAAATCGTTACCTCGGAAGGTTGCAGACAGGGGCAGTGGGCGAGGCACATTTTGTCGTAAAAACGATAGCCTAAGGCCACCGCGAACCAGAGGCTGATATTATGATGATAGTAAATACTATAAGGTGTACATATGCGTGATTCTGAATCACACTTGAATGTGATGTGATTATAAAAATCACTCATAATGCCATCACATCAGAGTCCATTTTCCGAAATACCTTCAAGAAAAGAGCTTACAATCGCCATCAGCAACCTGCACTCTAGCGCCTTGGTAATAGAGGCGTTTTCAGATATTTGTGAGCACCTCGGACGCTTCGATATATCTGTTGGCGACTGTACCTATATCTTAAATCATGCCTATTTCAGACATTCAGAAGTCATTCGAAATACTTGAAGGCACCGTACAATACGAGTTTGTCCTCATGTATAGAGTTAGACCAAGCTAAATTGGCTGCGATTTTGATAACCAAGACTGTGCAAGTGTTATTTAAACGTAATAATTTCATAGACGTTTAAAAAACACTTGCACATTCTGGGCTATCAAAATCGCTGCAATCTTAGCTTGTTCTAACTCTAGTTGTTTAAATCTATTTCCACAACTATTTCTACATCTGCACACTCAATCTATTACTCTATTCAGGTTAATAATGATCCTTCCATTGTTCCCCGCACTATTGTGTAAAAGCAATGTGTTGCAAAATTACTTGTCAAGACGAACAATTCGTTTGACAGTAATGTATGGTGATGAGTGCAGCTAAGAACACACGTTATAATTTATATTTAATGAAGACGAGTGTGTGCTTCCGTGAATTACCGAGACACCGAGACACTTCTCAAATCCCTGTATGCTTCTATAAGACACTTCTGATAGAAGGAGGGATAGGACACATCAGTTACTGTCCGCGCGCGAATTCCGTGCACGGCTGAGGAATGTTAGGAATGTTGGGCGTCATGACAGAGTGGTGTCATTTTGTACGTAAGTATGGGCGCGGCGCACACCCCCCACTTCCTCGACCTCCGAATGCACGGAATTGGCGCGCGGATAATACTTGACAGTTGAGAGTTTTTTTATCATGCTCCTGCAAGCAGGCAAACAAGCAGACAAATCCCGTGATGGTATTACCGCCGCCCATGGACACCTGCTACACCAGAGGGATCGCATCGGTCCGAATGTTAAATTATTTTATTTCAGTCACACCTTACCAAGGGTTACCCAAAATCGGAGCACAGCTTCCAAACGTGACCGTACTTCCAAATTAAACCCCCAAACTAGTATAGTTGGCGTAAATAATAGTGAACATTAATAACACTGTTGACTTGAATACGTACAATAAACCGGAGTTAATTGTACGCCACAATGCCTCAATCACAAGACGCGATTCCTAACTGAATTAAGGGATAGTTGAGACAGGCACAGAAGGCTAGATGTATTCAAGATGTTTCCCCTCAATATTCCTTCACTGGATGTGGATGACAAAGCCAAAGGACTTTTCTTCTTGTCTTGTCTTTTACTTTGGTATTAATGGATAAGTAAAAGAAAAGTGGGATAAGTGGCGTACTCGAAAAAAGGCCTAGGCTCAGCAGTGGGCAATAAAAGGCTGATATGACGATGATGAAAAGAAAAGTGTAATGAAATTGCAATTAAATTAAACATTATACTTTTAAAACATCGAATATCGCTGGCAAAACTCTATGTACCTATATCGTAAAATTTATATCCAGGACAACATAAATTAGTTGCTGTTTATCCATTTGACTTTTAAGAAATCGCTTTCGACAATGACAAGTATGATTTTTCAATGTTAACTTGATTTCGTGATCGCGTTCATCGTAGCCAAGGCTACTGTCAACAAGTGCGAGTCGGACTCGCCTACCGACGGATCCATACTTTTTAATATTTGTTGTTATAGCAGCAACAGAAATACATCATCTGTGAAAATTTCAACTGTCTAGCTATCACGGTTTATGAGATACAACCTGGTGACAGACAGACGGTCAGTGGAGTATTAGTAATAGGGTCCCGTGCGTCCCTAGCGTGAGTCATCCTTAAAGCAGCGTTCATAAGACAGATGAGCTCTCGTAATGTTAGACAACAAGTCAAACATAAATTACACAAACCAACTACAAAACTAGAATTACATTACAATTTATAATAAGTTACCGGATGAATTTTAAGGGGGAAAAAATACAACATTTAAGAAAATGAGGAAAGCTTGGCTGTGTGAGAAATGTTTCTACAGTATGGGCCAGTTTCTTAATAGATAAGTTAATATAATATGCGTGGAATTAGGCTAGTTTAATTAAATTTGTATGCCCGTTTGTAGGCACAATGTAGAGATCCTATGTACTTACATATTGCAAATAGTTTTAAGACCTCTTTGTAAACCCACTATTAACAAATAAATGATAAATCAATAAATCAAAACCTCACCAACGTCTACTGTATTTCTGTGTTAACACGCAGACGGCGTTAGCACAATCCCACACCATCAACCATTACTAACCCTTTCAGACATCACAATTTGCGGTGGTTTGTCAAACCGGTAATGTTTAGTTTCAACACGTCGTTTTGGCCAGATACCATTCACATCGCAACCACACGACTCAAAAACTAGCGAACGTTTAAGACGAGTATGAGACTGCCTTTGAAATCAAATCAAAAATAATCAATTTTACAATATCTTACAGACTAACAGATACAATAATTATAACCTTAGATAACTAACAATCATTTAGGCAACACAACGGTTTTTTGCTGCGTCAAGTTCCATTGAAAAGGAGATGAGAGGTATCAACTAATAGGAGATCACTTATAGGGATAAGTTCGCCTTTGTACCTCTATTTCTGTAAATTTTATGTAAACCTGTGTTGTGTACAATAAAGTAATTACTACTTCTACTAATAGCGTTGGTTGTAATCCAGCGGAGCGGAGAAGAGATGTGGATTACAACCAAAGCTATTGGTTGATTCCTCTCATCTCCGCTTATCTCCGCCTCAGTGGAAACACAAGCCTAAGCTGCTCTAAGATATTGGTGATTACCAAATTTTGTGAGACAGCGCACGTATATTAGCTATGTCTAGCTTGAACACCAGAGTGACGTGCGGATCGGCATCCAATGTGAAAACACTGAAAACCAAGGTAGCCTCAGAAAAGCATAACGCAGCATCTTACGTAAGCGAACAACTCGCGAACGCGAAGCGAAGCGGCGCGGCGCGGCGGGTCTACGGCGTTCGCGTTCGCAACGAAATCGCTCACGTAGGAGACACTTCTATCGATATCAAAGGATTGATTCACCCCGCATCGCATCGCTTCGCATTCGCGTGTTGTTCGCCTACGTAGTACGCTGCCTTAAAGCTTATTACTGAAGGGATTATGAATATTATTATGAGTATTAGGTAGTTGTTACTAACCTGACGCCTGAGTGATGCTGTAGCCTAGATGACAAAAGCGATGAAAAGTCACCTGATATTTCCACACATTACCTATGATTCGGTTTGCGCTTCTTTAAACGATTGACACTTGTTACGTTTCTCAAATGAATGCTCTCGCGCAGGAAAAATTTACATTCTGTCTGCGGTTGTAATTTCATTGTGATGTACTCTAATATTGTGTTTGTGGTCGCGTATACGGTCTGATTAAAGTGCTGGCTAAAGACATTGCTTAACAAAAGAGTTAAGTTTAAACACGTTAAAATGGGCATTACATGTAGGTACTTGGGCAAACGAGCATAAGAAGAATAGTTTATAAAAAAAGTTGAATACTTTTGGCAATATTTGAAAAAGAACATTATAAAATACAGCTAATTTCAAAACTTGACAAACCTTAACCACACTCATCATTGGCCTTAACGTCTGTTGCAGACGATTTATGGTGTAACACCGGAGAGACACCGTTTTTGATGGCTAAGGTAATATAATATTAAACAGTACACAACTTAAAACTATTCCGAATTTAATGATTGACCTAACTTGATTGATTGATTTAATTTAATGTAACAAAACATTATATTAGCTACTTAATTTTTACAAAAAGATTCTAGCCTTGGTCACTCTAGCTTATGTATATGTTACGGGTAATGTTAGAAGGTTAATTAAACTCAAGTTTACCCTGGTATAAATAGTATTACCTTTTGGGTAAAGTCCGAAAATTTAAACAACATTAAACTGTATTCGGCGTTTGCCCGTACATATCTAGGTCTAGCCAACACTGGCTGGGTAATGTTAGGTGTTGCATCATCACTTCTGACATTACCCTCCCAGTGTAATGTTGGGTAGACCTAGATATACCCAGTAATACTAGGTATACCCAGGTAAACTTAAGTTCACTTAAAACATTACCTACCCGTACATATATATACCTAAAAATACATCTATTTTAGTTTAATATTCTGTAAAGAAAACCATGTCGTCTGAAACAGATAAGTATATCAGAAAATAGCTATTTCCGAGGCAGGCGAGGGGCATCTTAAACTAATATACAATACCGCATTAATCCGTGAGCAGTAAGCCACGATGTCAGCAGTCTGCGTCCCCTGAGACGACGACGTCTCCAATTTCCCCTTAAACATCGCCCGAGATGTAGGAATAACGGAGGTTGACTCACAGGGGAGGAAAGTCCACATTTACGGTCAAGTACAAAAACAAAATTCTAAACGAAAATAGGTTGGCAAATGATAACGGTTATTGACAAACATTAGGTTACTGTTATCAAAGAAAACGCGTTGTTGGTAATAGTATAGTACGTAGCGATTTCTTAAACTGCTGAATTGGTAATCTTGCAAATTGGTGATATTGCGAATTTGATTTAGATTGCTTGCGCAAAATATAGTTTGTTGTATAGCATCTTCGTTAATCCGTGGTTCCCTCGATCGCAGCGAATACTCCAGAGATTTGACAATAATTCTCGATAGCTCCTCTGTCTCAATGAATACCAAGTTTTAGACCCTCCATGCATCTCTCAAACGTTTCCAATTTAGACTTATCATTCGCTTACTATTGCAGAAGCTTAAGATATTGCTTCGAACAAGTCCTCATCAAATTATAGCTTAAAGGTATCATAGATAAATAACGAAATTTTACAGTATTAATTGATCTCCCAAAATTAACAGAGATTCACAAAGGTCCCATTGAAAGCCCCTTTTCACTGATTTCACTCTTTAATCTCCTAAACAAAACTTGGAAGCGTAACAGGATTGTCTGGCCGTTCATTTACTTAACAAATTATTCTTTGTCGAACGGAAGAGAAGGCTTTGAATCCATTAATTCCCTGATGGGGTCACAAAGAGGTGGTACGAATTAAAATAATGTATTCTACGACTTCAATGGGGAGCCCTCCGTCCGGCGCCGTTATTACTAGAATAATATATTTAAATCAGAGTCTGCTTTCAGAGGAAGATGTCTCGCTTTGTGAGTACCGAATAAGTGATCACGTACGACGCCATTAGGATGTGTTTTATGTGCAAATTATAGGCTACCATTTTTAATCTCGGATTTCGACGGAGCGCGGGAACAATTTGTGTTCGTTAGAAAAGTTTTAATACGGTCACATTGTGGGTGGAAAAGCCTACATCGCGCGCTCATTAATTGGAAAACCTTTAGACAACCGTATGCACAAACAGCGAATTAATCCGCTACCAAAAGGGAACTACCCTCTGTTAACCGATGATTTACAACATCATGATCACCCCATCCGCGATATTTCGGAACAAACATAGCGATGTTATACCCGTGTTTATTTTGAAGCGTAATATGTCCTGTTCCACTTTGATGTCGTGAAATCGCTTCTGTGTTTTGTCAGTGACCCAAGGACTTACAACTATTTTGTCTCGTGGTGAAATTTGAATTTTATTATGTTGGGATTTAGATTTATAGTCGAGTATTTGGTGGGGTGTCGGAGCGCCATGTGGGTATCATCGTATGGAATTATTGCGTATGGTCGGTCGCATTTTGTTTGGCAGCATGAATGGTTCATTATGCCGGGATACTTTGAGGGCACAGATAATATTTGCGATGTACTGTATTGTTTATGATTTAGACAATTGTTTGTGTTTCGTCAAAGGATGTTCACTTATTCTAAATAGAAGGGGTCCTTATAGTAAACAATGTGACATCGTTTGAAATTTTATAGGAAATGAATACAGTTCTTTTAATTTACGGCTGCATCTGTTTTAGTTTATCATCTCGTAAAGTTTGATTGTTATTTTATGGGGTTTCTTGTAGTTTAGGGAGTACAATTGAAAATGTGATCAGTTTCAGTCGGTGCCCCTTGAACTACTAGAGCAAATCGGGTGAGTCAAGTGTACTCACAACTAAGTTTCTTGGAGGGAGCTCGGCTTCAGCCAATTATTGTGCTCGAGTGTATCTCGGTTTCCGATTACTTTATTCCATGTTTTAAGAACTTTAAAGGAAAAACATTGAGATAGTTTGGGGCAACAGGTATTTAGTATATTTTCTTGTTCGGTACAGATTCCATTAATTGTAAAATAGGGTAGAGTAGACTGTAAACTAGGAATAGTCAAAGTACCTAATAAAATTTGTACAATTAGATAAATAACATTCCACTTGATTACTGTTTTATATTGACTTCGTCTTTTATATTATCGTCCTTAATATAGAGTAGTATCTCATTTAGTACAAATAGTAATTTGACTGATTTGTGTCCAGACTTTTCTATACAAACTTGACCATAAGTATCCTCAAAAGCTAATAACTTAACCAAACATAACATACCTACAGCAATATATTCAGGCCCAATAAAGTTACCAATAACACTCATTAGTCAACAAACAGAAACAAAAATACCTTGTATTATGACAGTCCACATGAGATGTCTTGAAATGCTAGGTAATACGCTCGACATCGATTCCATGTTTTATTCATAAGATAGAGCTGAACCTTCCTTCAAAAACCGTTTTTTTATGTGACTAAGAAACAGTTTATTTGTATGGATAAATATCTAAGTACCTACTATTTATAGAAAACGGTGAAACTAATATCATCATCGTTGCTCTTGTCGGTGGAGTAATCGCCAATCTGATGGCTTAACTGATTATCGCCTAACTGATGTGATCTGTATAATAATTCAATATTATTATGGAATAATATTAACAACAATACATTTTGCTCTGATAATTAGCTTAAGATAATATATATGTACATATTATTCACCATTCATGAGTGCTTGTTGCTAGGCCTACATGAATAAAGTATATTTGAATTTGAACTTGAATAGTTTATTTTCTTGTGCCAGTCCTTTAATTTCCTCATACGACGATATTTTTTATTTGGCTGAGATAAGTAATTCTAGGTTTCCCTTCTTCTCTTGTCTTTACAATCCTGCCTTCCTGGTTCCAGGATGTTTAGGAAATTAATATATGTACTCGAATTACTAACGACCTATTCTAAAGATTGTTACCTACCTGACCGATCCTACACTTGGAAAATACAATACATTATGGCACAAAACTACTCCTCTACGTTACTCCGCTTTAGTTGACATGACGCGATTTACACGACAAAACTTACGAAACCGTTTTTCATAACGTTTCTTTTATTACGATTTAAAAACTTACGTTATCATAAGACCGCTAGCCACTTCTGTGAATAATTTGGCGAAAACATTATTTTTAGGGCAGCGTTTGTCCTTGGGTAAAAGAGAGTCTTTGGGTAAAAGGCTAAAACTGAACTGCTGACATTTTGCTGACTTAAGCGACTGGTAAATATCAAATGATATTTCGTACATAAGTTCCGAAAAACTTATTGGTACGAGCCGGCGGGGTTTGAAATAAAATGAAATGAAATATTAATTTGCTTAAAAAAGTTTAATTTTTTTCCCCTTTTTTTCTCACAAGTGTGATGAAAATCATTGTCTCCCACGGGTGGTACAGGGATTACGTTCTCATGTTAATTCGGCCCTCGCCTTCGGCTTCGGGCTAAATTCTTGTTTACCGCCCTTTATATACAATGTATCTACTCTTACTTTGACGACCGATCTGGCCTAGTGGGTAGTGACCCTGCCTGTGAAGCCGATGGTCTGGGTTCGAATCCCGGTAAGGGCATTTATTTGTGTGATGAGCACAGATATTTGTTCCTGAGTCATGGGTGTTTTCTATGTATTTAAGTATCAATATTATATATATCGTTGTCTGAGTACCCATAACACAAGCCTCCTTGGGCTTACCGTGGGACTTAGTCAATCTGTGTAAGAATGACCTATAATATTTATTTATTTACTTTGGTTTCACTGTAAAAACACTCATCCCTGTTTCCATAACATTAACTCCAGCAACAGTGTTCCTAGATTTCCCTACAATTTGCCTGAACTCACTGCAATTTCAACATGCCCGCGGACAATGCTCTCATCAGACGCTCTTGTTTAGACAGTGAGGCCAATTCGGACGTACATTTAAACATCTAAATGATGTCATTTTGTTCTCATTCGCCTGTGGTTGTGTACGGACAAGAACGAGTGAAATGCACACACGTATGATAATTTAAATGACATCATTTCGAATTGGTCTCAGAATCTACGCGCAACCCAATTTTTAGAACCCTGTCACCCCAATTAAAGGGCAACAGAAATGAAGGCTTAAATGAGACAGTTACCTTTCAAAAGAAGGGTTTAGGTTAACAGGTTTAAAAAAACTAGTATCCATTCTGTTCCATAGGTTGAGGGTAGCGATTGACCGTTTGTTGTGGAGATCATTGGGGGAGGCCTTTGTCCAGCAGTGGACGTCTTTTTCGATTCTGTTGCCATTCGGCTGTAAAAATGTACACCATTTCGAGGTTTGTCAAGAGTACGAGGTTCTTAAAATGGAAATGTTTTTAAAGGTAACGCGTATATAAGTTGCAAACGTCCATATTAGGCTACGTCCACCGCTTATTGTCAGACAGGCTGTATCCTTCTTTGTCACCGATGTGTTGAAAAAAACTCTTCCGTACCAATGATGGGAATATGTATCTCTATGACTTGATTTTGAATACCAATAAGTAGGTACGTAGGTACAAGAATCACTTATGAAAATTCAGTACAAGTAACAATAAAATAAGCAACGTAAAATCCAGTAAGCATGCAACAAATAAAAAGCACTTGAAAAATTCAAACGAACCCAATAAAATCCGTCGGAGGCTACAATGAGAAATAAAAATTAAATAGAAAATATTGTACAAGCCAGTAGGTAATTGAATGAAGGAACCTGCCCGGGAAAACGGGAATTTCTCGACTCGTAACTGAATTATTTTTATTTCTATAATAAGTTTATTCACAATAAGTTGAAAGGAGGAAAGCTATTTAAAGGCTTTTGTATGTTGTTGATGTTCAAAGATTCGCCAATCTACTTGGTGTGGGTGAATTAATAGGAAACTGTTGTGCGCTTGTTTTGAAAGGTTTCTACAAATCTTGATTGACATTATTAGTCGTATTGATGATATTCTTACAAGTAGATAGGAAGATGGGAAAGTTTACCAACTGAAAGAAGGCCGCCAGGCACCGCGACAACTGGAGGAAGATTGTGGAGGAGGCCAAGACCCACAAATGGTTGAAGCGCCAACAAAAGTAAGAAGTAAGAGTCACGTCATTCTAAACTATTAAACTAATTTGAAAATATATTGTTAGGGTTCCGTAACCAAAGGGTAAAAACGGGACCCTATTACTAAGACTCCGCTGTCCGTCTGTCTGTCTGTCACCAGGCTGTATCTCATGAACCGTGATAGTTAGACAGTTGAAATTTTCACAGATGATGTATTTATGTTGCCGCTATAACAACAAATACTAAAAAGTACGGAACCCTCGGTGCGCGAGTCCGACTCGCACTTGGCCGGTTTTTATTTTCTATTGAAAATATATCCTTCGTGAAACAGTTTTATTTTAACGTGATAATATGTCAATATTCGAAATTTTGTTAAATCAAATTAATTGTATGTATGAATAAAAATAAACCATGTTGTACCTATATATCTATTCACAAAAGTTAATTTACTCATAATTTTACTGACACCCATGACTGTTGACAGACTGTACATTTGTGCGAACTTTAACCTCTGAAATTTCAATCAAATAGTACGTAAGGTTAATAACAATAATAGGTTTCTTGTTTTAAAAATCTAAATACTCATTAATATTGTCTTCGGTTACCGCGATAGTTACTCATGAAATAAAACTATGAAAACGGATTATATCGCGTATATTGAATTTATAATACATCCCGACGTTTCGAACTCTTTACAGCGTTCGTGGTCAACGGGTGACTGAGGAAAAATTACAAAATGCAAAAATACCCACATACTAAAATAATGAACAATCATAGACTACAAACTTTAAGGCTGGTTGTACATGCAAAATCGGTTCATAAGGCTAGTTATACACTATAATTATTTTTCAAGTAAAGATATATATATATACGCGATAAAAATAAACTATGCCGGCTCCAACCCTACACCACGGACCCGAGAAGATTTAATTCCCTCCTAAATTGTAGGAGGGTATCCCAATATGGGACCGGCAACAAACTCGGCGGGACACATCTTTTCAAAACATCAGAATGTCCAGCATCATCCAACACTACGGTCTCACAGTCTATGTCTCGCTTGCTCCTTTATCAGGTGGACTACAGGATCCCAAGCTGGTGGTAGAGAAAAGCCATCTTCCCTATTAAAGTTTGGATATTTCTTAATCTCAATGGCCTCGCGCAGCATTCTGGGTATGTAACGCTTCTCCTTGGCAAGAACCAGAGGCTTATCAAACTTGATTGAGTGATTGGCTTTATCCATGACATGCTCACAGACAGCAGACCTAGGTCGACGGTGCTTGACATCAGCTATGTGTTCCTTCACCCGAGTGGAAATGCTCCGTTTCGTCTGCCCGACATATGATAGGCCACACTCACAGTCCAGCCTGTACACTCCTGCAGTCTGTAGAGGGGTATTGCATTTTACAGGCCTCAGGAATTGTGACATCTTCTTCATTGGCTTGAAATATGTTTTTACTTGAAATATGATAATGAAGAAGATGTCACAATTCCTGAGGCCTGTAAAATGCAATACCCCTCTACAGACTGCAGGAGTGTACAGGCTGGACTGTGAGTGTGGCCTATCATATGTCGGGCAGACGAAACGGAGCATTTCCACTCGGGTGAAGGAACACATAGCTGATGTCAAGCACCGTCGACCTAGGTCTGCTGTCTGTGAGCATGTCATGGATAAAGCCAATCACTCAATCAAGTTTGATAAGCCTCTGGTTCTTGCCAAGGAGAAGCGTTACATACCCAGAATGCTGCGCGAGGCCATTGAGATTAAGAAATATCCAAACTTTAATAGGGAAGATGGCTTTTCTCTACCACCAGCTTGGGATCCTGTAGTCCACCTGATAAAGGAGCAAGCGAGACATAGACTGTGAGACCGTAGTGTTGGATGATGCTGGACATTCTGATGTTTTGAAAAGATGTGTCCCGCCGAGTTTGTTGCCGGTCCCATATATTGGGATACCCTCCTACAATTTAGGAGGGAATTAAATCTTCTCGGGTCCGTGGTGTAGGGTTGGAGCCGGCATAGTTTATTTTTATCGCGTATATATATATATCTTTACTTGAAAAATAATTATAGTGTATAACTAGCCTTATGAACCGATTTTGCATGTACAACCAGCCTTAAAGTTTGTAGTCTATGATTGTTCATTATTTTAGTATGTGGGTATTTTTGCATTTTGTAATTTTTCCTCAGTCACCCGTTGACCACGAACGCTGTAAAGAGTTCGAAACGTCGGGATGTATTATAAATTCAATATACGCGATATAATCCGTTTTCATAGTTTTATTTCATAAATACTCATTAACTTTATGTTCCACCCTTAAAACAAGTCTAATTTTCCTTCAGACCGTAATTACATTTTTAACTTTCGGGAGTTCTGTAAAATAATAACTTCGCCGTCATCTCAAAAAGCGTATGACATGTGCTTTTCCCCCATTGGCCCCATTGACGGGGGGCTTAGCGAATTACAAGAAAAGTAAGGCTTTACAAATGTTTGTCAAAGATACAAAGGGTACTGGAATAGACATAGCAAAATTAACACATTAACTGCCAAGAACACGTATCTGTGTTCATTTTGTATTGGAAATGGGGCGCTTGGCACTGAGTGTTAATATACTTATTAAGAGTGAAATAGGTATACCTATGGAATAATTTAATCTTATTTCACATTTCTGTCAACAATTGATTATTTGTTCTTGGCGCAATTAAGACAGTAAGTTCAAAAAAAACTTTACGATAACAAACAACTATTTAAAACACGCTAATCACCATGTAAAATTTACATTAACTCCGTGACCTTTTAGTACATTGCACCAGTGCCGAAACATCGGGAAATCAAAACAAACACCGGTTTAAATAACTGTTATAGTTATCAAATTTTAGCTGTATTGTTATAAAATAATTTAATTTCAATGTTTATTTGCAACCAAGTAGATACAGTTTAGACACATGCAACTTAATGCTAGGTACATACATAACTACTATAGGCTTGGCAAAATAAGGTTTTAAAATACATATTCCTAATCTAGATTTAATTAGCTAAAATTATGTATTCATTCTTTCTTCCAATAGATACATAATTCATTAGTATTTTTAGGTAAAAAATTTTTTGTCTTCAAAATAAAAGATTAAAAGGTATGACACGAAATTAACTACAATTCATCATCATCATCCTGCCCTTTTCCCAACTTCATTTGGGGTCGGGCCTTCCTGTGCATCTGCGCCAGGACAATCTGTCCCGTGTTGTCAGTGGTGGGATGTTTTGGGTCTTCAGGTCTCTTTTGACAGTGGACCACCAGGAAGCCGGAGGCATAACTACAATTATGATGAATAATGGTAAAACATTTGTATAAAGCATTGGTAAAATTGTCAAAGTAATAAGATAATTCACCTTTAACAATATTACGTAATATTTTCGTATGAAAGTCCCTTCCAGTTAGTGACGGGGGTGAGATTTTCTTGCGATTGCGAGTGACAATGGAGAAAATTACCCATCGGCGAAGGCAAGTGGGCGTGCGGCGCGGGAGCATGGAGGCGGCTTCCGCTTATAATAATTATTTATTTCAGGAATAGACCCTCTGGTCTGCTCTCTGGTGGTATGCTTATAGAACTACATATACCCATCGACATGTTTAATTTATGTAATCTAAAATGTGACAAATTTCACCAAGTTTTTATTTTTTGCACCGAGTTGTTACGCGAACATTTTTGCTTCACGTTGCCTAGCGGAGTTTGTTACGCGTGGCAAACCAAATTGTTTGATCAGTTATCATTATGATGACGTAAAGCCGTTGAAGCTAAACGCTGGTTCCAATATAGTAGGTATGGGCTTCTAAACCTTTGTATTTTTTTCTTTAGTAGGTAGCTAACGAAAGATTTTTAGTTTCAGAGTAGATTTTTTTATAAAGTTCAAAATACACCACTTTGGATAAATTTGTGTTGGCTGGAGTAAAATGTCTTAATATATAATTTTAAAGCATTCTGCCAGTCAAAATCAATACATAAAAACAACTTAAAATTACCATTAACCTAAACAAACAGAAGTACAATTTGGAAAACCTTAATATCTACTTTCAAACATTACAAAAATCTTAACCTAAACTAGAAACTAACAAACACAAAAACTATTCACAACATTCGCCCCGCGCCCCTCCAGACGGAAAGAAGCCCATCACGCTCGCCGCGTTGCCACGTTAAACATCGATGGACAACCTTTGCATAAGGAACGACCCGGACCGTAGCGAGGGTCATGACCACTCTCATTTTGGATTAGAATTGTAAAACAGAATCCTCCTCCATACAACAGAGCCGCCCCAGCGCCCCGACATTACGATTATTCCGCAAACAATACGGTTAATATCGCGCGACAATGCTCAATCACCGGTGAGGACCGTCAGGACTTGTTCTGATGTTCTTTGTTCTAATCACCGGCTTACCGGACTTAGAACAAATTATAGACTTGCTCCCCAAAATCCTGCCTTTGTCTGAACTTCCAAAATTTCTATTGAGATGGATATTTTCGTTTCCATTTAGGTAAAGAACAGAAATATCTTGTGACGTTATATTTGCAAAGCTCGTCTAGCTAGGGAAAACTGACTTCTCGGGACAGTTAGCTGGTAGGTTAAGACCTACTTCACTGTTTGAGATGAAGTTATGACAGGTCATTAAGAGGTACCTAATAGTGGAACATTATGTATTTCTAATATTTCATACCAATTGAAATCAGAGTACTTACCTAGTCGGCTCATAAGTTCTGTCATATACATAGTATCAAATAAAATCAAAAGTTTAAGTTTATTCCGTATAATTTGTACAGCGTTTGAAAGCTTTTAAACTAGAGAATCTAAATGTATAACATTTATTCAAAATGACCGCCATAATTATCTACACAGGCTTGAAGTCTTCGTGGCCAGTCGTCAATGGATTCACGCACCACTTTCATGTCGATATTGGCCACTGCCGTAGCAAGAGATTATTTCAGCGAGTCTAGATTTGCATGAGGTTTTGAGCACACCTTTTCCTCTAAATACTGCCATATTTTATAGTCTAAAGGATTAAGATCTGGGCTAGAGGAGGGCCAATCTTCATGCCGTATAAAGTCGATTTTATTGGAGGCGAGCCAGGCTTGTGTAGACTTTGCCTTATGGGCTGGAGCAGAGTCCTGCTGGAAAACCCAATGCTGGTTTAGAAACATCGCATGGGATAGTGGTTTCACAATATTAGTCCACACCGTGTCTTGGTACACTTTGGCACTAGTTTTTACTCCTTTCTCACAAAAATGCATACTAGTGACGCCCGCATAAGAAACTCCCAGCCAAACCATCACAGATGAAGGGTGATGACCTCTTTGAATACGGGGAATGCTATTAGACGCTTCTTTACTATTGCGAGCGTACACTCTATCATTTTGTTTATTACAGTTTTCTTCTATGTCAAAAATTTTCTCGTCCGAAAACAGTATACAACGGTGCTTATTTTTAGCGTACTTCTTCAATAAAGCTTTAGATCTTTTAAGCCTTAAAGCTTTAAGCCGACCATTGAGAAGATGGCCAGTTTTTCGTTTATAAGCACGAAGTCTCAGGTCTTGATTAAGCACTGTTTTCACCGTGTTTTTGCTCAAACCCATCTGGAGGGCCATAACTTTTTGTTTCCTAGCGGGATTTCTGGCAATGCGTGCCCTAATTGCTTGTACAACCGCTGGAGTCCTAGCTGTACGCGGACGACCGCTTCTTTTCTTGTCATTTAAACTAGAGACCTCACTGTATCTTTCTATGGTACGATACACAAATCTTAGAGAGAATTTTAAATTTTCAAGTAGCTTAAAAATTTTAGTCGGCGAGTGACCACAACGATATAGTGCAATTATTGCGGTACGGCTATCTTTAAGCGTCCACTCCATGTTGAAGAAAACAGAAAATTGCAAAATTATACTACTCAAATATTTAATAAAGATTCGAAATTCAAATGCAGAACGGTTTTTGTTTTAGGAGTTCCAAATTTAAATTTTAAAGGCCAGTGACAGAACTTATGAGCCGACTAGGTATATATACTTTAATAAATAAATAAAAAGCCCATTTATTCCATAACCAACTTAAGCTATACGTACACGAAAAAAATATAAATATACAGTTATAATTTTAAACTAATCAATTAACATAAAATCATTAATTGGATATAATAATAATAATAATAATAAAATACTTTATTGTGCACTACAAAGAAAAATACATGTTACAAACAATGACAGGACATAAGTGAGTAGGTAACAACAGGACATATGTATGTATTTAAAACTAAGTAGGTTTGGACCCCTCTCAGGTAAAGGCCTCCTCCAAATTATGCCATTTCGCTCTGTCTTGAGCTACTTCTTGCCATTTCTTTACTTTCCGTTGTAATTCGTCTGCCCAACGAGTGTTTGGTTTGCCACGACTTCTTGTTCCCTTTGGCCACAGCGTGACGATCTTAGTCCATTTATATATACTTACATTAACATTTATCAGTCACAATAAAAACGTGAAATCTTGCCTATAATTCGATTCTGTGCCCCGTATAGAGTTCAATGGGGCACAGGGCACAGCTGACTTTAATATGGAGGGGCGTAACAATGAACGAAACGCAAATTGTTCTCCCCTAAGGTGTTAGCATTTTTGCTACTGTGATTGCGTGTTAATTGTTTTTCTGATGTAGTTAATTAGTTTTATTGTTTGTTATGTTTATGAGGGTTAATTATCGTAGCACGGATAATATGTAGGTAGTTAAAACGGTCATAATAATTGTTACTAATGTTTCATAATCACACTTGTATGTTATCTATTGTAACGGTTGAAAGTTTTATAAGATTTTGAAGTAAAACTTCCTTACGCGCGACTAGAGGGTAGCAGATTTTTTTTCTGACGGAAGTAACGCACAATAGGGCACACTTTAGTCATCGTCAAAGAAGTTTTACTTCAATCGCGCGTAAAGATTACACGCACACCCTTTTTTTTTAAAGATTGAATTTTATTTTTTTAATCGATCTAGCACATATACAGGTAACAGCAGAAGTTGCTAGACAGGCAAGGTGCTTGAAATAATCTAAACAAAACTTAATTGTTATAAGTATAAGTCAAGTGGGTTTTTACTGTAATAATCCAAAGTTCTTGTAAGAACCTCGTTGCAGTTGCAATCTAAAAGCCGGCCAATCACGAACTAGTTAAATTCAGCATATAGACATCCGGCAAAATTAATGGAGTCACCGTGGACAGGACAGTTCGTCTTAACGAAGATCCTTCAATCTATTAGTCGAAGGAAATTGCACACCCGTCTTACGTATTTACTTGCTGATTGGGCAGTAGCTGTGCTTAATACTTGCCACACTTGCTAGTAGACAAGTCGCTTGACTTGACTAACAGAGGGGAGGGAAGGGACAGTTTATGTTAGCGGCTATAAGGTGAAAAATAACCTAAAATATATAATTTTCGGTATGGTAAAATGAAAATAGGGGGCAGTTACAAAGTCTGTCCGGCTGTTTTCCTCTACAGGTTACATTTCTTTATCAATTCTCGTCAAATTATGTTGAGTAGCCTGTTCGAATTGTTTGATAAATATAGTCTGTCAAGTCATTTCCGTCAGTAGGAAAAAGCGGCAAATTTAAAAAAATTTGGCGCGAAAGGTTTTCGTCCCATGGATTTTTTTAAATACGCGCCTTATTCTACTGACAAAGTTCTTTGACCGGCTATATATGGATTTTTTTCAGAATTGGATTTTTTTCTAAATTTCGGACCCGCATGGGTTCGCGAGGTCTCAGAGCCACTAGTACATACATACATACATATAATCACGCCTATTTCCCGGAGGGGTAGGCAGAGACGACCGATTTTCACTTGCTACGATCCTGACATACCACCACTAGTGCTTATAATAAAACTAGTTACTTTACATAATTTCATTTGAAAACTTCAACAAAACAACCAAACTGAAAATCTAAACAACTCTAATTTCGTTCAATAACAGAGTTGTCAATTTTCCCGCCAATCCGCCATATTGTTGGCACCGCGTGACGTCATTGTGCCCCTAATGGGACGGAAATTAATAGTAACTAGTGATTTCTTAGCACTATTACCTTTGTACTCTACATATTAAGGTAGAAATTCGCTTAGCTTTGTTGGTTATTGGTTGCAATATTGAGTTTGAAGTAGTGACGCTTGCTTTGTTAAATATTTTGTCTTAATTATGAACGCAGAGAGTTTAATTTCGATTGTTATGTTTAAATATTTGGAACTGAGAATTGATATTGCCGAATTTTATTGTTTGATAACATTTTTTTTTGTGCATAACTAGACGGTGATTTGATACTTGATGAGATGATCAGAACTGAAATCGTAATGAACTTTTAGGTATATTTCGTTACATTAGCAAAAGAAAGATTTATCTTCTCTTAAAGAGACATATGTATTTAAACCTTTTTTTTATATTAAGTAAAAAAATTAACATACAGATACGTCTGCGAGCGATACTCTAAATTTTATATTAAAGGAAGGATTAGCTCAATTGGTTAAGAGCAACGCACGGATGGCGGAGGTTGCGGGTTCAAGTCCTGCCGCAAGCGTAACTTTTTCCATTTTTTTCCTTTAATATAAAATTTAAATAACATTTTTCGCCTTATAGGTAGATACATTAATTAAAATATTCATTTCATGTTCTTCTTCCTGCCCTTATCCCACGTTATGTGGGATCTCTATCGTAAGTATACCTTTTCCAAGTCCACGAACACCATGTGTCTGTATTTTTCGCACAGTTGGTGAAGTGCAAATATGGCGTCCGTAGTTCCCCGGCCCGGCATAAACCCAAATTGGTTCTGTGTTACCTCACCTTCTTCTCATTCGTCTCGCTACCACTTTTTCCCATATCTTCATACTATGTGACATGAGCTTTATTCCCCGATAGTTGTTGCAATTCTGTGCTTCACCCTTATTCTTAAAAATGGGCACTAGTGAACTGTTGCTCCATTCATCAGGGATTCCCTCTTCTTGCAACAACTTTTATTAAAGAATAAAGTCAGCCACTTACATCCCTCCGCTTTCTGAAACATCCATACTTCCACAGGTATACCATCTGGCCCAACCGCTTTCCCATTCTTCATCCTTCCATTGCCATCTTTACTTCTTTTACACTGATCTCTTTCACCATACCAATGTTACTTCTAGCATTTTCTAGTTATATTTATTTCAAACTCGATCGTATTTTATTGTAAATAATTACGTTACAATGAATATTGTTTATTTCAGTGCACTGACGTAAACAGACTAATGTTATCATAATAATCGTCTGGATTGTTATCGTTTATCGTATTTATGTATTATATAATTAAAATTAGCAGTTCGTTAGTAACAATACGATTACCTAGTTTTATGTAACATGTACCTATCTATGTTCTTATTTTAAAATATAATTCCCAGAAACTCAAAATTATTTTGTAATTTGAGACTGGGAACAATTTTACAAAAACAAAAAAGAAGGGAGTGGAGTGACATCCTTTTTGGGTCATTCAAACCGCATAGTTTGTTGCCCTGATAGACCGATACTACCGATAGTAACTTTTTAATCGGAGGTCCAGGTTCCAACTCCGAACCCTGCTCGTACCAATTGAGTGTTTGTGTATTATATATTTTTTTTATGGAAAACTCGGACTATCTAGTCTATGGGAAGCTTTATAGAATAACGGTGACCCTCGTGAAAGGCAACAGGCTGTAGTTCTCCCTTAACGAAATCGACTTGTCGACGTCGGCTAATATAATGTGCGGAATTGTGTTAGGGGTTGCGAGGGAAATTTTACCTTGTAGTTTTTTTGTGCTTTGTACTGTACAGGCGGCTCGAGGTAGATTTTGTCTACGCTTTATTTTGATTATTCTGCGCTTTCTTTTAAATTACTAACTGATTTGAAATTGACCCTTGTTATACCGTGGATAGTGACAATGACAACATAGGTACTTATTTATTTTTATTTATTTATTTAAACTTTATTTCTTTATTATTATGTCAATAATGATGAAATTGATAATTACACATTTATTATCACAAAACAGAGAATTTACACATTTATTATTGTACGTTCTGTAAGTTTGTCTATATATCTAATTCGAATTTTCCACTCATTTACTCTAAGGTTAGCTGGAAGAGATCCCTTATAAGGATAAGCTCGCCTTTGTACTTAAATATGAATTTCATGTTAACAATTTTTTTTGTACATTAAAGTAATTTACTAGTCTACAGAGATTAAACAAAATCTAAACCTAAATGAGCCTGAGGCACTTTAAGCTTTATTGCACAAAGATGTTATGTACTAATGGCGGACTTAACGCCAAAAATCATTCTCTACCAGTCAACCATATAGGGCCAAACAGAAACACTAAGATGGTGCAAGGAGAAACGAACAATCCAGTAACGACAATTGACAAATACATTTCAAACATCAAATATATCGGAGCGGCTCAAAATTATCTGAACATGCACTTTTAAAAAAAGAGGCTGTGTTCATTTGTGGAAAAACTTGGCCGCTCCTATAATACAGCACAGCGCGGCAGGACAGCGTATGTCATTCCAGATATAGAGCAGAGCCCAACTGGGGAAGTACCTCCACCTTACAGAAAACCGCAGCCAAATAACACTAGACCCTACTCATAGTGTTGTGTTCCTGCCGGTAAGTAAGGTTGCCAGAGCTCAACGAGGGAGAGGAGTGTTAGGGTCGGCAACGCGCGTGTAATATCTCCGGTGTTGCAGGCGTCCATAGGCTACGGTAACTGCTTACCATCAGGCGGGCCGTATGCTTAATTGCCACCGACGTGGTATAAAGAAAAAATATATATATCCGATGGCGACTGTACTTTTAGCATCTAGATAAGAAACGAAGTGAAACTCGTTATTTGTACTTCGTTTATCCAATTTGCGAAGTGCAGGAACTTCGCAGACGCTCGTTCTGATTTGAACAAATAAACTGTTAAAGTTGATTACCTAGATAACAATGAAACATAGCTATACTTACACTTGACTTATATTGACCGGGATATAGACCGTGAATATCGGGAGCTCACAAATAATACAAGAGGTAATCATGGTCAATATAAGTCTAGTGAAACTAACCGTGAATCATTCAAATCTCTAATTATACTTACACTTACCTGCTCGTACAGTAAGTATATTATACATATTTATTATAATACCTATATGTATAAATTTTTTTTTGAATCCAATCCAACCGACCGATGTACTTCTTTCTGTATCTCAGAAAGTAAAAATGATACATATAATTACCAAAGTCAGCTTATTAGAAAGAAAAGGCGCTGTTTTTACCCGCATTAGTATTTTTGTATATTAAAATGGTTTCCAATAAAATTTGTTTTTGGAATTCTAGTCAACATTTATTTTATTTAACATTAAGGTATATACGCCTTGTACGATTATGTTCACGTGTCGTCTTCTAGATTCAACAGACAAAGGTAAATAAACTAGTTGGTTAACCCACACTAAAACAAACGTCAAACAGTCTCACCTAAACGTCACGCCCCAGCCTCGTACATAGAGGACACCTTAAGTCCAAAGGCAGTGCAATTAGCAAGGCTCAATTAGAAGCTTTAACGAAGCGAGTTTGAGACTCCCCCACACTTCAACTCCAAAATATCCTAACTCCCATTACACTACATAACCTATAAGCCCTTTTGGAACTGCCAGTAATCCAAAAGTAAAGGTCGTAAGCGTATATCGGCTATGAGTAAACGTAAACCGTTTTGGGGATCACAGTGTGGGGAAACGTTTGACATCTGACCCGGGTTTTAGATAAGCGTTTGAACGATATGCTTGCGTTTGTAATCAAGCCATCTTGACTGATTGCGGATAAGTAGATTTGGTGGATTGTCTTTGGCTGTTTGTAGTGATAGTTAATTCGGATTTGCTGGTCTTAGGTACCAATTAATCAGTACCTAAGACGAAGCCTGCTTTACCACAGATCAGAGCATCCCTACATTCAACTTAAGAAGGAGGCCAATTCGAACGTACATTTTGATATCTAAATAATGTCATTTTGTTATCATTTGCGCGTGCATTTCGCTCGTACTTGTTCGTACATGTATCATCGCGAGCGAAGCGCACAGGCGAATAAAAACTAAATTATATCATTTATATATTAAAATTTAAGTTCGAATTCGGCCTCCATGTCAACATTAAGTTTGTGTTTTGAACAGCCAAAATTTTACAGTTACATACGAAAACTTAATGAATATATTGAGGAGTCAAGGCCCGGGCAGATGAAAAATTAAGACTTTGGCAATGTGGTCATACTTTATATTTGAAACTACACACATTGAACTAACCAATTCCTTCTCCATCTTTCCAGAAACATGTCATCTAAACGAAAGTCACCTCCGTCGAAATTGCAAGAAGGTGCTGCCGACACGGACAAGCCCGAAGCCGGCCCGGCTCCCCTGGACTTTCCGGATACCCAGGAGGACGACCAGACCTACTACAAGTTCTCCCCAAGTTCTTCCATCAGAAGTTCCATCAGTGAGGAGGATCAGTTCGAAGAAGAAAGACCGAGCAAGAAACAAAGATTCGAGCAAAGCTTAGAAATGACAAATAATCTTCTAGTCCCCTCCTCTTTTTTAAGTCTTCATCAAGTCAATGATCTTCAAGCTAGACGCCGCGGTTCCTCCGAATGTAGCAGTCCTGGGGCTGAAGCTAAATTGGGTCTTTGCAATAATAACAATTCATTGCTTAATCACAATAGCGCGCTGTCGCTCGGGAACCCGCATAAGCGGTCGATGGATGACGTGCTGAAGAGGTTAACGTCTAAAATGAACAATAGTACGATTAAAGAGGAGAAGAGGCCTACGCCGTCAACTACGCCTGTTAAGCAGAACAAGTAAGTTGAGCTTATTTTATTTGCAGGTACCTACCTACTACTAGGTACTGTTTTAGAGTGTTTGATTTACGAAAGCAAAAAAGAATTTGATACATATAGCTCAGGACAAATCTTGCACCAGGTTTTTATGAGTCTACCTTATACACTGCGTATTTAAATTGTCCGATAAGTATATGTAGGTAATTGGTCCGATACAAAAATTCTGATGCGTTCGTTCTTAGTACATACACATACAAGTTTCCATTACCTAAAAGACAGACTAACGAACTGTTTTCCAATGTTATTATCATCGCATTGTATCAACACTGCCTACCTTCATCTTTAGGTGACCGTAGAAAATAAGATACTCGTCTTACACCAAGCAAGACTTATCCTACGGAACTTTGGACAAAATTCATACAGTAACAAACCACTGATCTAAGATAATAAAACCAGGTTACTCCGCAATTACAGTTATCTAACGACCAACAATGATAGACTAATTGATTTGCACATTATCAGTCACATTCGTATCCGTGTTATCCGGTGTTTTGTCTCGCTTTGTTTATAATTACGCGCCATCTAGGAAGTAAGTCATTCGGTCGTTATTCTGAATAACGACTTGATTATTACATGTTTAATGAATGGTAATATATAACATTTAAAACCTTTGCGCTTTACACACATATCATCATAATACAAATTCTTATCTCTTTGACATCAATGCAAACTTATTATGTAATTGTCTCATGAAATAAATAATCTAATCTAATCTCTTAAATCACATTTATAATCGGGTCTATCGCGAATTTATTTTGTTACCTTTATTTACCGACGTTTCGACACAGGTTTCACTGGTCGTGGTCGCGACTAACTGACGTCCCAGCAAAATGTCGAAACAGAGATTAATTTGTGTGACTACCCGACGAAAAGTGTATAAAAAAGTTTGGGTTAGACAACACATTTTCAAACCACCCACTACACATAAATGTTAATTATGTGTAGTGGTTATGTGTTTTTCATACACTTTCCGTCGGGTAGTCGCACAAATCTCTGTTTTGACATTTTGTTGGGACGTCAGTTAGCCACGACCACGACCAGTGAAACCTGTGTCGTAACGTCGCTAAATAAAGGTAACAAAATAAATTCGCGATAGACCCGATTATCAATGGTATTATGTACATTCTAGTCGTAAATGGCAACACAATGGGATTAATTGGGACGTTTATTTTGTTTGCACTTTCTTGTACTAGAAATCTAAAAATAATAGCAACGTAAAATGAAAATGTAAAATCCTGAATTAACAGGGCACACTAGTACCTAACACAGATTCACTAGTATATATAACATATAAATAACTAAAGCATTTTCAATAGCCCTTTCAGTAAACTCAATAGCTTCCGCATATTTAAGGAAAAGTTTCAACTAACTTGTTGTCACGTTCAAATTATGGTTCAATCTAAAACGAGCTTAAATGCTACTAACATGAAGGGATTTACCCCTTTTTAAACAAGGATTCCACGTAAAAAGCGACTGGAAATCCAGTCATTCTGTGGCCTTTTAAGGCGTTTCAAATTATTTCATCTTCCTGAAAGCACTGATGCTATTCCCATCTCTTTACCTCAAATGTCCAATTTAAAAACGACCTCAAAATCTATGACAACTATAATATAACTAGAGGGCAAATTACACTGGAGTTCCGTCAAGTCAATAACATAGAAATACGTATGTCCTTACAGTGTGCGACTATTCTCAGCAGTCGTTACACAGTTTAATTGACCATTATACTACTCATTAAAAACAATGTTAAGAGTGCGACCACCGCAGGCCAACTATAAAACCGCTAAACGCCAGTTTACTGGCCTTTTATAGCTATTTGGTTGGTTAATAGTCGCATAGTAGCTGATGGTGACAGGATATAGTTGGTGATAATGCAGTATGGTGGAACTGACAGGTTCAAACTAGTCAAATTTAGAAATTGATAGGTGATATACAACGAACTAGTTACATAATAACTATGGTAGTCTGACTAAAATTTAACGAGGGTTCCGTACATTTTAACTTATAATATTATTATTTTTTACACCTTTATAATTTGAGATTTTTCCCTGTTATTGTACGCACGGACGGACCGACAACGAAGTGATCTTATAAGGGTTCCGTTTTTTCTTTTGAGGTACGGAACCCTAAAAATGACCCCACGTGTACCTATTGTGCAGCTAGCGACTCAACTGTACTGCGTGCAGCTTAACAACGTCAAATTATGCCAGTATAAATCTGTTAAAACCGGACAAGTGCGAGTCGGACTCGCCCACCGAGGGTTCCATACTTTTTAGTATTTGTTGTCATAGCGGCAACAGAAATACATCATCTGTGAAAATGTCAACTGTCTATTAGCTATCGCAGTCGCAGGCTGTATCTCATGAGATACCGCATGGTGACAGACAGGTGGACAGACGGAGAGTGGAGTTTTAGAATATAGGGTCCCGTTCTTGCCCATTGGGTACGGAACTCTAAAAAGTATACATAATGCAAATGTAACCAACGACGGTTTAAGTATTGTATTTAAACGCTTCGACCTAAGCTTTTACTTAAGCAACTATTATAATTTTATAGCATAAAGTTACCTTAATAGCTGATGCAGTTACAGAGATTAGGAGATGCAGCGGAAACATTGTAAACACAATGTAGTTGATATGGTGAAACGTTTATATACTGGCGATTTTATAATCCAGTTTTCAATATTTCTGAAACTTTCCATGTCACAAGATTGCAAATATACGCCTATTCCTTTAGTTGTTGGTATCAACCTAATTGAGGTTCTGTCAAAGGTATATTTTGAATTACGTCACTCATTGCAAACCTCAGGTTTGAAACCATGGAGACTATATAAAGGAGCCAAATCTCTATGTATGAAAAGTGTCCATCAAAAAACAGTAATTAGGCGGCGCCACCATACACCGAAATACTACCACAACAACCTACGTAATTTGGTCGGGTTATTTGTTGCCTTATATGGTTCATGTTATACTCATGTCCCAGAGCCTAACTAGCGCCACCGGAGAGATTAGGAACTATTATTTAAAGCTTAACGCGGTCACTTTTACAACAATGAGGGCTATCGTTTTTTTGCTCACCAGTTGGCGCCTCTGTTGATGGTGGTCCAAAAGACTAATGAACAGCTGTCACTCATTGAAGTGACAAGTGACATTTGACATTTCGAACTATGGAAAAGACCACCATCTACACTAGCGCCCCTAGCGGCGAATTCATACGCGTTAGCCCTCATTCTGCCATAAGAGATTGCGATCCTTTCTATACCATCCATACATAGACATAATAAGTAAGTAAGACATAAGTAGTTATAGACGCGCCGACGAGCGACCGGAGGTAAGAGACAGAATATTCATATAAAATTTGGGCAGCATAGGATGTTTTCTCTTTCACTCTTATAAATTTCAGTATTTCGCCATCGCCTCCTACATGATGCCACCCGGTCGGTGATAAGGACAAAGCATGGCACTATTTCCTCTTTCCTCTTATAGGAATCGCAATAAGACTATATTTCTCTATCAAAGAGTGTCAGGCCCTTGGACAAGTCCAATAGAAACTACTAGGGTAGACCGAGGCGAATCGGATCACAGAGCGAATCGGATGAAGATTAAAAATCCGCTGATATTTGAAATATTGCACTGATATAAGCACATTGCACTTAAATTGCACCGCTCGTCTCTCCTCTTAGCCTGCGACGCCAGTAATATTATAAATATCAACAGATTTTTGACTCTGGTCCGAGCCTCTGCTCTACATATATACAATAAATAGGAAGCTTCAGAAAACCCATGGTTTATGTGTTTTTCACTTTCGACAACAAACATTCTTTTTTCAAGTAGGCCTGGCTGGTAAATTTTAATTGCCCTGCTCATTGCTAAAATAAGCTGGAAGCGCAAACCCCAAAAAATTATAACATTTAACTAAATATGTAATTTCTACCTAACCGTAATTCTTCACCATTATGGCTATTTCTAAAATAACACAGTAACAAAACAAAGTTGTTTATTGTTCACTAAATTGCCTGAAAACTCTCAGTCTGAGCCGAGATTAGGACCATTTAGTTAATTTAATGTAAAAACGTTGTCTTAATTGTTTAAATTTATATGCTTAATTGTCTCATGTTGCTTGCTGTTTAGTTTTAGTTGTGGGAAGTTAGTTATCTTGGATCTTTTTACGCAATTTGTCTTGCGACAAACGTGTTACATTACACACTTAATAACTTTGAGGGGAGAGTAAAGTTAGGTAGGTTTATGGCTTGCAGTAATGATTATCGGTGAACTACGAGTATAGTATATTTCCCTTTTTAGACTACACGGTGGCAAAAAAATAAGTGCATTCCCCTGGCCAGGGAGGTTTCGGGATTACACTGAGCAACTTTTGCTATGGAATCAACCCCGAAATCGCGAAAAAAAAATTGGCTTTCATGCATTATCGGAACTTATGTACGAAATATCATTTGATATTTACCAGTCGCTTTTCGGTGAAGGAAAACATCTTGAGGTAACCGGACTAATCCTAACAAGGCCTAGTTCCCCCTCTAGGTTGGAAGGTCAGATGGCAGTCGCTTTCGTAAAAACTAGTGCTTACGTCAATTCTTAGGATTAGTTGTCAAGCGGACCCCAGGCTCCCATGAGCCGTGGCAAAAAAAGGAAGATGGTGAGATCTACAGAAACAGTCAAAGGGATGAAAGTTACGACTAAACGACTGTAACTGCGAACCAAGTTAATTTACTCGAAATAAACACTTCAATTATTAATTCTTTGCTAAGGTGGAAATTGCATTTTCCTTCCACACACTTACCTGCTCATAAAATTTATACTTAAGGTCTTTAAAAAGAGCAAATAAGATTTAAAACCTTCAGGCTTTGAACACATATTAAATCACATTTACAATAATTAACATTTATGTGTGTATAGGTGGCTTGAAAATGAAATGTGTTGTCTTAGTTGTCTACCCCAAACATTTTCATACACTTTTCTCTGTTTTGACATTTTGCTGGGACGACAGTTAGCCGCGACGACGACCAGTGGAACCTGTGTCGAAACGTCGGTAAATAAAGGTAACATAATAAATTCGCGATTGACCCGATTGTAAATGTGATTTAATAAGAGCAAATAAAACGTTTAAAAATCAGCAAAAAAACGGAAATAAATGCAAAAAAACAGTAATAATCTTTAATCAACGGAAAAAATGCTGACATGTATAGGCATATATCTATTGATATAACCGGATTTTAAAACATCCTCATCGGATGAAGTTCCACAAAAGATAACATATAACCACAGTTATATGAGCCTATACCCTAAACAATTTATACTAGCCTATAGTTCAGGTTATGATAGTTAGTGTTCACAATAAATTGAGATAAGCAATAGAGATGATTATATGAAAGGTTAAGGCGATGTCAGAGTGATCTGTGTCAATATTTGTATTTGCTGTTATCGGCTATCTTATAATTAATAGCTTTTGTGTTGATTATTCGCAGTTACTATGGGATACATTGTTTATTTATATTTTATATCATTTAGGAACATTCCTAAGTAACAAGTAAATAAAGAACCTCTTATTTCAATACCTACCTGTGCTCAGATAATAATGAATAAATTTATTTGTTATTGTAATTTTTGATTATTTTTATTGCTTGTAAAAATTTGACATGTAATAGTGAACCTGTGGCCTATTTGCTGTTTTTTTTTATGAAATAGGAGGCAAACGAGCAGACGGATCACCTGATGGTAAGCGATTACCGCCGCCCATGGACACCCGCAACACCAGAGGGGTTGTAAGTGCGTTGCCGGCCTTTAAGATGGGAATACGCTCTTTTCTTGAAGGTTTGAAGGTCATATCGGTCCGGAAATACCGCAGGCGACAGTTCATTCCACAGTTTAGCTGTGCGAGGCAGGAAGTTTCTAGAGAAACGCACAGTTGAGGACTGCCAACCATCTAAGTGGTGAGGATGGTAATGTTGTCGCGTAGGGCGATGGATAAATGTATGATGTATAACAAAGTTCTAGCTAGTTGCTAGTTTATTAGTAGATATTTGCAATTTTCTTAATTACCCCGCTTAAGCGCGCTTTCGAAGTTATCCTAATACACTTTATGTTTAGGGGTTAAAAGAGCGGCCAAAAATGTAAAACGACGCAAAAATCTCGTCATCTATAAAAAATATGGTCACAGCACTATTAACCACAGAATTTATGGTCAGTTGAGGCCCACCATCCGAAAAGACAGACGCCGCGGCCCCCCGGCGCAATTAAACGCCTAATCGCCACCGCGAGGATTAAGACGTGGCTTAATGCGGCCATCCATCTCCTTCAAGCGTAGGCTGGGGCCTTGTTGGCAGCGTAAAAACCTTTACATTTTTAAACTATTATTATCAGACTTGTACTTATAGTATCATAGTGAACAATCTGTATTATAGATGTACTTCTTTCAGTCTTTGTTAAAATTAGTATTCGTAGGTAAAAACAATTGCATCGCTTATTCCACTCATATTCATATTCATATTGCTTTATTGATAAAATTACAAATTTTACATCTCATAAATATTAATAAGTAAGTATATGTCAGTTTAATCACAATTCATTAAAAATAACTATTATCAATTAAAGTAAAATAAAATAAAACAATAAATAACACGTAAAAATAGGTAGGTAGGTACATACTCAGAGATAATACGGATTTACTCATAATTTCCTATAAAAACGCAGATTTTTGTTTTATTCCACTAACCAAAATTCGTTTCGTAAAAAAATTTATTTCGAAAAAATTGTTTTTCAACACCTAAATCCATGGTTGTTAGTTTAGCCGATGGCTTTGACAAAACCAACTTAATTTTATCATTTTATGAAACTTATGAATGCAAGCATTTATCATCATCAGTCCATTCATCTTCAGCGACTTATTTCCAGTAACATACAAGTCCCCGCCCTAAGCTTACATCTTGCACCACACACCACTAAAAACTTAAACAATGGACGAACAGTAATTTGTAGTGATATATATATCCAGAGCACATTGTAACTGCTCCAAATTATGAGAGACGTGAAACATTAGTTAATGTGAATATCTTATTTATGACTGTTATATCTCAATTCTAAAAGGTTACATGTCTTAAATAAAAGGGAAATAAGCGCGCTCTTACGCTCTTTTTAACAAAACTTTAGTACAAATTGTATTCTGGGCGTCGTAAGCGCCGACCGAGCTAAGGCATCATATTTTGGGGAAAGACACATGAAGATTTGTGTGTCGTTAAGTCCTTTTAAAAGTAAGTCAAAAGCGGTACTTGGTTTTAGTAACAATGCGTTTTGCTTTTAAAATATTGATATTAATTTGTAAAGCGTTAGTCTGTGATTATTTTTTATGAGTAATAGAGTAAAAGTATTGTGGGTGAAAACAAAGATGGATGTAACAATTAGGAGCAGGAGATTAAGGTTACAACGATTTGTTTGAACTGTAGCAACGATCGACGATAATATGTTTATTTCTTAATCGTATTCGTAGCTGATGGTAATTGGTAAGGTCGAAGGGGAAAGACGACACGGTCGATCACCTACCCGATAGTCAGACTTGATAAAAACCACCACCGGCTTGCCAATACCTGAAGCTATTAAGACCGCCGAGGACAAGAACATTTGGAAGAGCATAGTAAATCGCGCAGGAAACCCTTCAAACTAGACACTACCTTCAGCAATGAAGACGCCGACTAAGAAGAAGATTCATCGTGGGTTCGAACCTCGGATGTGCTGTACCTATTTAGCAGAAAAAATCGTTCTCTAATGCCAAAAGATGACTAAAAATTCGGTCAAGATCCTTATCATATACAGATAAGGTTAAGTAATAGGTATGTTTGTTTAATTGAAGGTATGTGTGCACTGTGAACAGCCCACGACTCATACAGTTTGCCCTGAGACAATGAAGCCCACACATGGCGGAACGAAATACCTACGGAAGACGTTGACATAGCGGAATTTCAAGGTTTAATGTGCAATTTGTCTTAAACCCACGTACGGTAAGACAAAAAAAATCTTGTGTGTTCTTTAGAGTGAAAATCATTGTTTTTCTAATAGGTCTATTACTTTTTTTTTTATTCCTTTTTTTTATTCTATGCTATGGTGAAGTATAAAATTTAAATTTAAATTTTGACTTTTCCTTAACACTCAAATTTGGAACCTTGGATATGTCTTTGTTTTTTTTTTACTTGTTGGAGACTCAAATCTACTCAAAACTAGAATCGTTTCAACAGTAGACGCAATTTTTCGCGACCAATTTCGCGTTGTTTCAAAAATATATAATTCATAATTTAGATTTAGATACCCTATAGACTATTCTTGTTGAGGATGACTCACGCTAGACTGGCCCGGGCCCGGGCCGAAGCCTCCGACACGTCATTCTCTATGACGGCTGATCGGTGATCACGTGGTGCTTTCCATAGAAAACGAAGCTCTGGAAGCTCCGGCCCTGCCCCGACCCGGTCTAGCGTAAGTCATCACTCTTATTTTATTATTGCTATTTATATAGAACTTCAAAATTGATGACGGAGGCTTTATGGTGGTATTTTTCATGTAGTCTTCAAACGCAATACATAAAACTCGAAACTGGACTCGAAAAAGAGAAGCTTTTTAAGGCGGTTCCCTAAGCCAGAAGGCGAAAAATCTCCTTATATGATCCTGTTTTTCTAAGAGGCGTTGATATTCGTAGACGTGGAAAAAATATATGTAGTTCTTGACTATATTATCTTTAATATCATAGCTTCCGATACACGAATTATGACACTTCGCTCGATACAATTAATTCCCAAAGTAACCTCTAACTCGGACTTTTAATCCAACTTTACTCGGTTATTTATTATGTGATACTATAAACAAAAAAAGTAGAAAAAACAATCTTAACTTAAATAATAATTTCATAGCTTTCGAATTTCGATATTGTAGGGTAACGTTTTTAAAATAAATAAAAATCGACAAAATTCGATCAAAATTGACACTTGGCCCGCATGATCTTTCCCGTTCTTTCTTGCGAAATGTGACAGAGACAGCGGCAAACCAATGGAACGGCCTTAACTGCTGAATTCTTTCTGATTTCAGTTCTTCTATATTAAAATTATAAGATTCAATCTTACAGCTTTAAAGGTCAAACGATTATGTAGCGTTCTCCAAACATATTTATGCAAAAGTAAGTCACAGCATTGTAGCAATGAATTGCGTCTATTCTATTGTATTAAGAAATAATAAACATACTTGAGCATTTATTCATAACACTACAGTTATTTATAGCAATTACGAATGAGTTTTTTTTTTTTTTTTTTTTTTTTTTTTTTTTTTTTTTTTTTTTTTTTTTTTTTTTTTTTTTTTTTTTTTTTTAAATAAATAAACATTTAATTTAACCAATATAATCCATTTACAAACAATAATTAAAACTAATAATCTAAAACTAATAAACTAAAGGTCTAATATGCGCCTCCACCCTGCATCGTACCCGGCTCAAAAGTCCCCATGATGCCTGCAGCATTCCCTCGCTGCACTGCAATTGAGATCTGTTGAACCAGGTACGATCCAGAGCGGGGGTCGCAGCCGAATGAGTTAGATGTTATCATTAATCAAGAAGCCCCATTGTACGACTTATTAAGTCGCTTCATCGCCTAACTCAGATGGTTTGTAAGAAGTTATGGTTGAATTTTGTAGTTAAAGGTTTCGCTAATTGTAAGTGTTATACATGTTGGTCTCTTTCTTACACAATTGGTAAAATGAAAAATAAAAACTGGCCAAGTGCGAGTCGGACTCGAGCACCGAGCGTTCCATACTTTTTAGTATTTGTTGTTATAGCGGCAACAGAAATACATCATCTGTGAAAATTTTAACTGTCTAGCTATCACGGTTCATGAGATACAGCCTGGTGACAGACAGACAGACGGGCAGACGGTTAGGGTCCCGTTTTTACCCTTTGGGTACGGAACCCTAAAAACGATTATCGACGGCAATTTAGACTGGACAGTTTTCGAATTATCCAAAGATTGGTCCCTTATTCCCATATTCTAGCAGAAAATAAAATATTCATAGCGGCGCTTGAATGTACTTACCAAAACTTACGGTTACTGGAGTGGAAAATATTTATCTAGTAGATACGGTAAGTGCTTATTATCTTATACCTATAATGTTATGTAATAAAAGCAAAAAAAATATGCAATCACATTCATTTCTAGATGGAGCGATGACCTTAGCAAGGCGGCTGGCAAGAGCTGGATCAGAGTTGCCGCAAATCGTGCTCAATTGCATGCAATAGGAGAGGACTATGTCCAGCAGTGGACGAGAGTAGGCTGATGATAATGATGATGATATTATTTCTGAATTCAATACTTCCAATGACACTGGAGATCATTCGGATTTGCGTCGCACTTTTGATATTTTGCAGTCAATCTTGTACCTTATAGATCCGTGGTGTAGTCCATACACGTGAGCACGTGACAATAAAATATGCGATGCGCAAACGCAAGACAATCGACAAGGCCACAACGAGGCTTTGTATGGACAATGGCTGCTTGTGACGACTACCAAGATTTGCTCTACGGAATGCTTTATAATGTTTACTGTTTTGTTTCTTATCTCCTGGAAGTACTTCCTAGTCATCATCATCGTCTCAGCCGAAAGACGTCCACTGCTGGGCAAAGGATCTCCACAATAAGCGGTATTCGCTGCCCTCAACCAACGGTTTCCCGCGACTTTAACCAGATCGTCGGTCCATCAAGTTTGGGGCCTTCCCACGCTGGGTCATCCAATGCGTGGTCTCCACTCGAGAACCTTTCTGCCCCATCTTCCATCGGTTCTGCTAGCAATGTGGCCCGCCCACTGGAAATTCTCTGAGCTATGTCGACAACTTTGACAACTTCTTTACTTCCTAGTAAATTTTGCTAATATCTTCCCAAATCCAAAGATTGGTCCCTTTAACTTAACTAAAGGCAGTAGTGAAGACTTTCAGGGGCCAAGGCTGGTAAATTAAAGGGGGGAATTTTCACCATTTTCTTCTACGTTTCTAAAACCCAGTTTTAGGCTTATTTGATTTGACTTAGTCTTCTGACAATCATCTGTGCGTAGTTAGTTCAGTTACCACTTAACACACCCTTTGTAAACATATAGATAAATATGACATAATATCATACCGCTTGCGTTGTTTTTTTTTTTTTTAACATGATTTTACTGTTTGGCCTCACCTGGGGCCAGTTACAGTTTGCGGTGTGAGTGATCAGCATTGCGGCCTGAAGGGCCGCGACGCTGCCAAGAAAGAAGGAGTGAGAGAGAGAGAAAGTAAGAAGAGTGAAAGATGACAGAGATATGAATAGAGGAGAGTAGGTGCTTGCGTTGTGTACCCGTAACGTAATACGTAGATTACATAGACTTCCCTTCTAGTTTCTAAACGATTTTAGCCTTTTAATTTTCCGTTATCATCAGTATTTTGAACATTAAAGACATTCGAGCTAAAATATTCTGATCAAATGCGTTAACGCATAAATTTACGTATTATTCTAATAACTGATTCATAACTGATTCCGCACTGGTCATTGCATGCTATATCTAATTTGAATAGGTAACTAACATCATTAGTTACATGTCGATTGCCACAATACTCAACATTATTCGTCAAAACCTGATTAGAACGAGAAATAATGCGAAGGTAATCTATATTACGTAACTATTCTGATTTGCAATAGGAAATGTCATTCACTCAAGCAATAAATACTGGTAATTTTGCATGGAAATGACATCCAGTGGCCGGTTTTTATTGCTTTTAAGTGTAGGTAAGTATGGCAGAAAAATATATTCGTATCACGCTGGTGTTTATCTTAAATTAAAATAGTTTAGGTGTATGTCAAAACTGATACTTAACGCGTTATTGCTTTTAAAATGATAATGCAGTGGTCTTATTAATATTACCTAGGTCTAATTCTAGGCTACTTTCGATTCTGATTACTCAATTTTGAGCATCTTGGCCTCTTGTTGTTTAACATTATTTAGACATCTTCAAATGTATGTACTTACTCACCTACTTAATGCAGAAAATTTGCAATTACTGTTTCTTACGACATATTGTTATGTCTCATAAATGTGTCGTTTTTAAACAAAATGTACCACTTAATTGTAGTCAATAGCACCTGCTATTAGCATAAAGATGCTTTTATTGTTTACTGACCAACGGTGGCTAAGTAAGTTACTACATACATTACGTAAAGGTAATTAAGTCTACAGTTATTATACTATTACTTAGGTATCCAGTATTTGTTAGCTATCAATATTCAACTAACACGCGAACATCCCATTTTAGCGAACAGCGGATGCATAGCTCAGCACATTAAAATTCTGGCCTAGAATATCAAATTATCGGCATAGCATCCAGCGTACACCGCAAGAGCCAAATGTCACTTGGACGCGATGAAATTACGTCTGATTTTGTAACAAATAACCCTATTACATTGCAAAACAGCCGTTACTATGTAGCCAACGATTTCCCGCCTTCAACATTTGAAATTGGAATGCAGTAAGCGCAACACTGTGATTGGTTCATACAATATTCAGATCGTCCAATGGCAGCGCGCCTGTGTAGCCAGTGTATCAAAAATTCCATCTGAATATACCAGTGTGGCGAGCACTAAAAATGATAATACCCTAACATGGCCAGCACAATTTCGAATGAAGAATTCATAGCGTTTTACATTTGGGATGTGATTTTATTGATCACAACGTATTGGACGGCGTCCATTTTATTTATTGAGGTGATTGGTGCGGACGTTTATGGGGCCATTCTGCAGAAATGATTTTTCTAGCAGTTAATATTTTTCATGTATATTTTTTTCTAAAGAGCATTCGTTTTTAAATAAAGGATAATTTGGAATTGCATCCTTCAAATAAATAGCTTATCCTTTTAGTTACTAAAATAGACGCAAAGTCCTCCAATTCAACAATGTCCTTTTTAATACTGGCAACAATGGCAACCGCGAAAATGATTGTTTCATCATTACCTACTACGAGATGGACCAAGATTTTTTCTTTTGATATCTTTTTAAATACAATGGTGCTGGAGGAATATAAAGATTAGCTTTGCACGCTAGGTACAGCGAGCTGTTAAAGTGCGTAACCACCAATAAATTCCATTCGTGTAGTGCATTTTTGCAACTGTGTGTACACACATAATAGGTAGTCAATACACGCGCAATAATATCTACACTTCGAAGCGCACAAAAATATTGACACTGGAAACAAAATGTCTACACTTCAGTAACTTACTGACTTAATAAAAAACAGAAGCAAAGTCGACGTTCGATTTTCTAAAATCAAATTACTCCACTCCAATGTCTCAGTTGAAGAAAAACAAAAGAAACCGTTCGATCAACCTGCAGCGACCTTAACCTGATTTAAAATGCTATCAACGGGGGCTCGCGTCGACCGACCGTCAACCGTAAAGCGACGAGTTGACGGACGGCTCAAGTGAAATAATAATGACTGCATTGTGGGACTGGGGAAAGAAAAGTATTGATAGACCTTAGTGGAAATTAGTATATCTTTAGCTTAATTCTTGGTACCTTCACCACCGGGACCAATTGAAATTTTAACTCTTATTTTACCAGAGGGAAGGGTTATGATTAGGGCTCGCGGTCGAATCCGTGTTTCGTTTACACGTTTCGAATACCCGTTTTCGAATAACACGAACACGGTTTTCTGGCCCGTTCCGCACGTGTAAGACCTTTAGCTTAATTCTTGGTACCTTGACCACCGGGACCAATTGAAATTTTAACTCTTATTTTACCAGAGGGAAGGGTTATGATCTTATGATTTTAGCGGTCTATGTATTTATGCAACAATTGTTTGTCATGTGTTCCGTCATAGTTTAAAAACTGCAAAGCCGATTTTGACGAATGAGGTGTTAATTAAATTGAGTTTTCATAATGTCACCTAAGCATATTTTACCGAGTTTGAAAAAAACCTGGAGGTACCAAAGTTGGGTTAAAGTTTTCCAAAAGTATTGATTTTTAACAATATAACGTGTAGCTTCAGCTGCTTTACGAAAAACCCGATCACATAAGTAAACATACATCTTTTCATCTGCTCGATTTTTGATTTCAATATGTACCTAATACATTTTATAATCCCCGGACAGGCATGAACATTCATTTCGGATTATTATTATTATTATTATTTATTAAGGAGACAACACAGAAAACATACATGGGATGAACAAAGAACTTAAAATAGCATAAATGTCCTTAAACACAGATGCTTCCATAAACGTATCTCACTGGGAACATATATATGTATACTTTACCACTTAACTTACTTAACTAACATGCGGTTCGCAACATTACAAGTGTTGAGAGAGACTTAGTATTATAATATATTATGTAAGTATGTACGAGTACTTAGAATTATGTGAGGAAGAAAGAAATAAAAGTTTCACTTTAAAAAGGCATTAGGCATATGATGGCTACATTGTGCATAACCTCATCAAATTTGTTACGCTGGTTCGCTACGAATTACACCTGCCTGGATTGCGGTCGTATCGGCTCATAGCTTGCACTTGTGTAGGTACGTGTAAATCTATCAGTGATGTTATGTATCACTGATGGATAAAATTATAATTGTTTTATTACACCTCACATCGGATAAAGAGGACTACGTACAGAATTCTCACTCTCTTACAAATTCGATTTTTGATAGCGGAAGGTCACTAATGTCACGATTCATCTTGTCACCTAAAAAATAAAAGAAAACACATTATCGTATTTTCGCCTTTATACTGTGACGTCAGAAAAGACGAAACGAACGGGCACAAACTATTTATATAGTGATAGATATATCACTAAAACTGTAATGGCCTAATAGGTAATGGTGCAAAAATTTTGTGAATTTACTAATTTCCTTCTTAAAATTAGTTACGAAATCGTCAAATTTCCAATATACAATAAAATACTGAAAAGGCATGTCCACAAAGTTCTACCTCTTGTGGAGAGCCCTCAAGACGAACAACCCTCGCGTTAGGGCTTCTTTATTGTTACCACAGTGTCACCGGCGCCCTGCATAAAACATACCGCTATGATGGAAGCTGGAGGGAATAAAAAAGGATCAATTATTCATAGTTTCTGTCTGTGACGTCACCGGTGTGACATTATAAAATGTTGTTTAATCACCATCATGTTTTGCCCTAATTATTGGTTTTAAATCATTTTACGGTTTAGACTCACTTGTTTTAGTCATGATTTAATGTTAGTATGTCTCACAACAGTTTAAATTCGATTATTGGTTTTAAAATTAATAATTTGTACAAAACACAATACAGTATTTAGAAAATCCTTTCTTAAGGTTCTTTTCTAGATTTGTTTTTAATACATCACACCACTTCGTGCATCGCCGCAACATTAAGAAAAATAAAATTCTGTTTTAGTTTTTTTAGCTTTAAGTGGAGTAACCGCCATTCATCCCGGTTCTCTGCTATCGGTTTGAGTTTCTGATATAACACTATATATTAAAAAAAACAGTCTATTTAAATGTTAATATATTTTTCCTTTTTTATTGTGGGACGTACCACATTATTACAATCTATAAATTGTATATACAGATGTCAATCACAATGAAAAAATCAACGATGATCAAACTCTGGTCAACGTGGGACTCGAACCCACATCCTTGGATTGCCGGTCCAATGCGTTACCAATTGCGCAATTGCAATTGCGTGTTACAATTGTTTTCGTTGATTTTTTCATTGTGATTGACATCTGTATATACAATTTATAGATTCAGTCTATTTATTAATATGTACCAAATTGTAATAAAACCCTTTGTAACCGCATAAAGTTCATTTGATCAAGTCAAATTTATTTTCTGCATTTTTCTTTAACTACTAAACAATATCAGACTTACTATCAAACAGCAATTTACTTTTCAAAATCTTAACATTCAGACAACCATAATTAGCAATAAAAAAAATCCCCAAAACAATCATCTCGAACTCAAAGAGAATTGAAAACGATACCTAATTAATTTCCTATTAATACCTCAATAGAAATGCTTAAAAAGATACTGCAAATAATACCGCAGCAATTATTTTCTCATTTACTACCTTCCGAAATCTTCAAAGCGACGTTAAGAAGTTTGATCGAATCGAAGGGAGGAAAAAATCAAAGAATTACCAATGACAGACTTTACATACATAAAGTCGTAACTTACTAAGTTTCCCTTGTCACTTACGATGTTTAAAACTTAAGGAAAGTATAAAAGAATGAAGTTATAAAAAGATATTCACAATTATACCGTCAGGTGGCGTTGACGGTTGTAATTTTCGAGATCGGTGTTTTCGCAAAAATATTTTGTTTTAAAGTAACTCGATATACAGGGTATGAAAGTTTTGAGTGTTTTGATTGATACTCCCACTCTCTTTGAAACTGTTTCGATAATAATTGAGGACTTGGCATTATAAGTTTTTTTTTTGTTTTTATTAAAATTTATTTATAGAAAAGGTCAGGGAGAGTGGTCATGACCCTCGCTCCGGGTCGTTCCTTTTGCAAAGGTTGTCCATCGCTGTTCAACGTGGCAACGCGGCGAGCGTGATGGGCTCCTTTGCATCTGGAGGGGCGCGGGGCGCATTTTGTGAATAGTTTTTGTGTTTGTTAGGTTCTAGTTTAGGTTAAGATTTTTGTAATGTTTTATTTTGTATGACATGTGTGTTATAAATTGTATTTCACTTTCGGCTCATTTTAGGTAATATCGCTTATAGTTTATATATGAAATAAACCCCAAATTATCGTTTATGTAGTAATTACTATATAATTAATTTTTCCATACAAAACTTGTTTTTATAGAAAATGATTAATCCTTGTATTTTTACTTTCAGGCGAATGATTTTTAAATTCTTACCGCTGGTAGTTAGCTGAGCTGAGACTACAGCCTATAGATGCTTGCAATTTAATTGGTGTTACATGCGGATTTTGAGCTGTAGTAGTTAGTCAAACTACGAGTACATTGCAATTTATCATAATTAAAGTGCGTATTAAAATAAGTTAAAATACGTACGACACGTAGCTTCTATCTCCCTATACATCAAACAAACTGTCTCAACATAAAACATGTCATTTCATTCCCTAAAATAAAACGACAGTCTTCTTTTACCACCTTGTATATTGTCAAAACAACGCGTCAACCCCTTGGCATCCATTTTAATGGCGTCACCCTAGCGCCAGACTTTTGAGAGGTTACTGTTTTGTTAGAAAAATGGCAGTAAAGTATATGCAATTTGGAGACAGATACTGCTTTTTTATTAAAAGTTGCTTGTTTTTTTGTTTTGCTTGAAGAGATATTTGTGATGGGACATGTAAGTGAAGGATTGATAGAAATTTTGAGATCGTAGTGGTTTCAAATTGTCTAGTAATTAGATTCATTTTTAGGGTTCCGTACCCAACGGGTAAAAACGGGACCCTATTACTAAGACTCCGCTGTCCGTCTGTCTGTCACCAGGCTGTATCTCATGAACCGTGATAGCTAGACAGTTGAAATTTTCACAGATGATGTATTTCTGTGGCCGCTATAACAACAAATACTAAAAAGTACGGAACCCTCGGTGCGCGAGTCTGACTCGCACTTGGCCGGTTTTTTATCTGTTTGTGCGAGTTGCGTCGTAGAGCCATAATGAGCCAAAAACATACTACTTATTTGCCAATGACAGATGTCATTGTCAATTTTTGATTAACTAACTAAACCCTAGGCGGGCGCCCTACCACAAAATTAACAGAACCGCAGAGGGCAATTGATTTATTTACTGTTTTATAAAATAAAAATAAATAAATATAATAATATTTATTGCAACTTTAAATTATTACTTAACATTGGTTCCTGGCTCTCAAAGTAGGTTTCCCTGTGTCTCAAGAGCCAGTTCCTTCCCGATTACAAGCGTATGGTTACAATGTTAGACATTCTATAATATAATTTTAACAATATTTAAATTAGAGAAAGAATTGAACATTTGAGACTATGATTATGTGTATGTACGCGCGCGTGTGTGAGTATAGTGTGTGTCTGATTTTTGAGATATGTTATCTTTACAAAATACCTTATTCTTTTCTTCAACGTCACAATTTTGCTTATAAATAGTATCGATTACAAGTATATCAGTATATCACAATAAATCGCAATAGTCTGCGTCAGTGAACAAGAAAATAAACGTCAACGTGACATCGAGACGATGGCGCCATTGGCAATGTTGACAGCTGATTGTTCATTTTTGCGTGATTTTATTTTTTTATTTTTACCCGTCTAAAAAAATTATTTAATGATTACAGATAAATCAAATTATTTGTAATATTCGGATTATTTTTTCGAGAATTGTAATGTTGAAACACCACAATAATTAGATTAAATAATTTAGTGTGATATTTAGATTAAATAATTTAGTTTGATTATACCTTACAACATTCTTGACCATTTTTTGTAGTGAACATGTCAAACAATAGATATAGTTTAGGTAAATTCATAAGAGATGGCGCTAGATTTGTACTGACTGATTGACTCGGACTATCAATTAACGTTTTCATAGAAAATCCGCGCCAGCTTTTATGAATTGACCTATATAATACGTACCTTATGGAATAAAATAAATTTTCATCCTAGTCTTAATGTGCGTAATAATAAATACCTAATTATTCCTTCCTAGTAATTTGCTACATAATTGAGTTAATAACCCACAACTAGTACAAAAAATATTACGCTTAAAGGGTAAGCCTCACTGCGCTTGCATCTTCATTTCATGTTTTCAATTCGCCCTGCGTCAAATGCATGCCATATTGCAGCGCATACGAGTTTATAATATTAACTATGGCATTTGAGGCATGCGTCTGTGGTACACGATACAATGATGGAATTCATGAAAAAATTAGGGTTGATGCCATACTTCTTATTTCAAAGACAAAAGGGGAATGAACTCAAAACCAGGAAACGTTACTCAAAAAAACAAGTACAAATCTGAAACTCACTCACAATAAACCGAAGAATAACCGAACAGTTAAACAGTTAACCGAGTTAATTAGCCCCATTACTTCGCGAAAAAGAGAGTAATGGTTATGGAAATGGTTGGCGGTTAGGACGTTTTCGGTTGCGGACCGGTTTGGGTCTCGTTTTCGGACCGTCAGTTCTTATCGAGTTGAAACAATGCATGAGTGTACTGAGATTGTACAGTCTGCTGCAATTTTGAAAACCATAAGCATGGGTTTCTTACTTTTGTGGCAAATAAGCATACCAGTCTAAGCAAACATGTAAGAATTTGCTTGCAACCACCTTGCAAAGCCGCTCACTTTAACGTTGTCGATTTTTATTAAATAAAACACTTTTCTTTCCTTTCCTAAAGGACTTTACCGTGCCTAATTCTACGGAATTATTACGCCTTTTTCTTTCTACATACCTATCGAGATTCCTCGAAGACGTTGCCACCAATGGCTAGTTTGTTCGCTTGCAGTTTAAACAACCTTTAATAGTAGTACCTTTTTTAGCGTTCGCTTTTTTTTGGAGATCATTTTACAGGAATGAGACTGAAATGTACGGTTGTATAATAATGTTACACAATCAAATTTCATTGTTAACAGCCCATTTTTAACCGACTTCAATTTCATAGAAGGAGGAGGTTCTGTATTCGGTTGTGGCTATTTTTTACACTTGTTTTTTGGAATTAATTATAAAGGTAGGTAGCAACTAGTGGGCCAGCAAACTGGGAAAGTAAATTAAGTAAGAGTAGCTAAGGGAAAAGAAGAAAACTCAATAAAGAAAAATTCATAGTTTTTGCAAGTCGCAATAACATTATCCCGACTGTACTCTCGGAGAAAGGCCAGTACAGGTTAGGCCCATTGTGCCCAAGGCTGGGAAAGGTCTTATTTGGCTCCGTTTAAATCAATTAACTTAAGTAAGAATACGAAATGGATAATTTCCCTTTGCTTTGCGTGTAGTTTGTGAATTCTTTTGTTTCGTGTTTGGGTCACCGTTTTAACTATTTGTTGTATCCAAGGGCCTGACACTCTTTGATAGAGAAAGATAGTCATATTGCGAGTCCTATAAGAGGAAAGAGAAAATAGTGCCATGCTTTGTCCGTATCACCGCGGACCGGGTTTTTTTTTTCATGGTCGGGTTATGGTCGCGGGGCGAGGTAATTCGAGTCGGGGCGGGACGGTGCGTGGCCGTTCTGTATGATAATACTATTACTTATTCTGTGGTTATTTTAAAACGACTAGCTAGATTGCTCTGAAAATTTGTACTTAAATTAAGATAAGGTATATCTAGGTCTGTAATTAGTTTATGTAGCTTCAAATACCATGGTACAAAAAATACAGCCAATTTAAGTTTTTCATGCAAAACTTGTTTTTGCTTTATTTTGTTTATTTTATAAACTAGAGCTATCTCATGTCATTGTATATGCAAAGTTTCATTACAATCAGACATCCGGTCTTATATAATAAATGAAACAAAACATGCCTATATAGGCATATTTTCAATGATTTTGAAATATAGGCATGCATATTTTCAGTGATTTTGTTTCATTTATTATATAAGACTGGATGCAAAAACATTGTACTGTTTAGCTGTATCCATAGTTAAAAAAAGTTTTCCTCTAGGGAAAAATGGTGTTTCGTTCAAAATGCTTAAAAGGAAAGGGGACGGCCGTTTCTCCATACAAACGTAGTCCCCATTTTCCTCTCTGGATATTGACCTTATGGAAAATATTTTGTTTCATTTCCTTTAATATGTATGTACTTGTTTTGAAAATGCTGTATTTTCGTACAAAGCCGATCGGCTGCAGCAAGAGATGCGCGGCATTAATAATTCAACCGCGGTGCCGTCCTCGCTGTTTGTCGTGGCTATGGGACCCTTACTACGGAACCCCGAAATTAAGATTAAGCTAATGTTAGGTAGCAAAATAGCTGAATTTCTCACTTTTGTTTCATTGTAGACGTGACACGTCTTTTGATCTGTAGGGTGTCAAAACTAAACATAACTAAAGAAAATTATAGTAGAAAAATATCCTATATCAATTGCGTCGTAAATATTAATTGATTGACACCCACTTTTTGTCCACCAAATCTAATCTTATCATTTCCTACATTTTTTATAGCACTTGGTAGTTTATTAAATATTTTTATGGCCAATTACATAGGTACTATTGGATTGATTTTTAATTCTAGAGGCCGATTCTGCCGGTAGTAATAATTTGTTTTGATGTCTCAGTAGGTGGGTTGTAGGTAATTCGTCTTTTTTTAAATATTAAGGTATATATATGTGACGTTTTCAACCAAAAGGTACCACATTGTCGCTTGTTGATAAGGTTGATTTCTAATTAAAGCTATATGGAAATAGCGCCTTACTGACAAGCGACAATAAGTACCCTTTTGGTTGAAAATGGCACATATGATTAGTTTGTTTTGCAAGCAAAACATTTCATCGAGTTCCCTTCGAATGCCAGTAGTAGTTATCCTAGAAAGCCCAAGTTGGATGTACTTACATCTTTGTTGATATTACGGCAGCGCTGAAAACTAGTTGTCATGCATAATTCAGCCGGATGCATAATTACGTGTGTGTTAATACTGAAACTTATGCCTGCTGACAAGGCGGTATAATTGATGTTATCATTAAGGCCGTTCCCTGAGCCAGAAGGCGAAAAATCTCCTTATATGATCATATTTTTCTAAGAGACGTTGATATTCGTAGACGTGGAAAAAATATATGTAGTTCTTGATTATATTATCTTTAATAACACAGCTTCCGATACACGAATTATGACACTTCGCTCGATACAATTAATTCCCAGAGTAACCTCTAACTCGAACTTTTAATCAAACTTTACTCGGTTATTTATTATGAGATGTGCCCGATTGACAGAACAAGATACAAGTTTTTTCAAAGTAGTCATGATATACATTTTGTTTGGGGCCTATACATGCAGTATTATTAAGAATTTGTATAAAAGACAACGTCGCCGGTCCCCAAGGGCCCGTTTCTCAAATGCTTGTAGCTTGTAATACAAGTGGAAGTCCCTTTCTAACAAAAGCTGCCAAAAAGTGACATCCGCTTGTATTACAAGTTACAAGTTTTTGAGAAACGGCTAGTTTGGCCCCTTTTTCTTGTGTCCGCCATTGAGCAATTTTTTATTAAGTAGTAATTATTATCTATGTGCGTAAAATGCATTGTCGCAAAACAATATGTGAATAGTTAGTTCGTTTTGCTGGGCATTTTCCGCAAATCGACAACCATTGTGCCTATTTTAAGTGAAAAAATAGGTAGCGCTACTCTAACCACCCCAGCTCCTCCACAAAACCTAGCAATGTCTTCAGGTTGCTAACTGCCTCTTTTAGTGTACACGGAGTCCCTAGGAGTATGCTACCATCGGGATGGTCTAAAAATAGCGATTGATGGTCGTCATAAGAACTCTTTTATGAAACAACGCAATGGTTGAGTTAATTTTGTGAAATATGATGTGAATAATTACTTTCCAACGAATGTTTTTCTCTACAATAAACTTAGGGTAAAGTCGCATTATTTGGTGACACGCCTAATTCGGTGATACAAGTTTTGAAGCATGACACCCAAGAAAGCTAGTGAATTAGGGCCTTTTAAATGGGCCTCACGGCAAAGCCGCCGAAGCCGTGAAGCCGTGAGGTTTCCTGGGTGTCATGCTTCAAAACTTGTATCACCGAATTAGGCGTGTCACCAAATAATGCGAGTTTACCCTACTTCCGTCAAGTATCGATACTTTTTGCTTAAAAAAATATATGCTAGTTTACCCTACCTATGTTTTTCTTCCCCACAGCGACAGACGAGGAGTACTAGACGCCGCAGCAATCCAAGCGCTGGCTGGCGAAAGTGTGCTGGAGAAAGAAAGACAGTTGTCCGAGATGATTCTACAGCTGCAGATGGTGCGAGAGCAGCTGTTAGCACAGCAGGAGCATGCTAAGGTAAGGCGTTGCAACCTTCAACATGTTTTACATCCCTTTTCCACTAGATGTACTGATCTCCACTGATAAACATCTGCCAGGCGCCTGGTTCAAGTAATAGCATGTAATACAGCGGTCTACGGACCGCACCCCTGTTCTAAACTAGAACAAGGGCTAGAGCTAATATGTGATCCACCATTTCCAACCTGAAATAAACCTTGTACCTAAATACGGTAAAGACACTAAAGACTACATGAATGAAATTCTAAATCCTGCTGATCATTACATAGCCATACTACACCTTTTCCAATCATTCGACTTCGTATTGTCCCATCTATATTTTCTTTGATTTCAAAGTCTAACAAAAGACATAAAAAAATTAAAATTAAAATATACTTAGTCTTCAATGTAGGCATTTAATTCGTACTTACTTATGTTCTTTTGCTTCAGCATTTCCTCCAAACAAACCCCAAACCAAAGAAGCACAATAAGACCCCAGACAAAGATTTAAATAACCCAATGTCCGAGGGTCCCCTCTGCATTTGTTTACCCTTTTACAAATTAGGTTAGTTACGCGCCAATTCTCTTTTCAAATTGACTTTGTTGCTTTCAAGTCAACGGACGCCTCTCGAGTGTTCGAATTTGGAATCTATAATTCGGGCGACGTTTGAATTTTAAAACAGTTTGTGTTATATTTAGACCAAGAAAAGTCTACACAGATTTTGATAGCACACGCAGCACGCAGTGCCAGTGTCATTTATACGTTATAATTTCATAGAAGTTTGACGTTTAAAATAACACCTGCACTGCGTGTGCTGTCAAAATCTCTGCACTTTTTTTTTATACCACGACGGTGGCAAACAAGCATACGGCCCGCCTGATAGTAAGCAGTCACCGTAGCCTATGGACGCCTGCAACACCAGAGATATTACATGCGCGTTGCTGACCCTTTAAAAACCTGTACACTCCTTTTTTGAAGAACCCCATACTGTAGCCCCTCGGGAAAACCTCGGCAGGGAGCTCATTCCACAGCCGAAGCGTACGCGGGAGGAAATTCCTCTTAAACAGCACAGTACGCGACTTTTTAGGTGCTAGGGTGTGAGGATGAACGCCCTGCCGATGGCGAGCGGTGCGGTGATAGAAAGCGGCCGTTGGCATCATGTCAAGCAATTCTTCAGAGCACAGCCCATTGCACAGGCGATAGAACACACACAAGGAGGCAGACTTTTCTTAGTCTAACTCTAACGGATTTTTATGGGAGTTTTTTGGCGGCTGAAAACATGTTTCGTTAGGGTCGGACCAAGCTTACTGCATGCCATTTGCAATGACAGTGTGACAATGTCATCGTTAATGTCATTTTTTTAATGAAACTATGACGTTTAATAATGTCACAACCTCATATTGTTCTGGTCAAGTCGGTGCAAAGTTAGCTTGGACGGACTCTAAAGGTGACCAAGATAATTGTCAGCTTCACAGTAACAGTACAGTCTTTGCAGTAATAGAGTGTGGGAGTGCCACCATATGTCAAGTATTTATAAAAATATGATGTGATGACGAATAGCAGCGATTAATAAGCTGAAATCGCTTCTATATTTAAAAACAAACTTGTACCAATTTTTTATTTTATCAAATTATACATAATAAATCTTTAAGCGTGACTTGATGCAATAATTTAATACGCATTCGCGAAGTAGTCGATAATATATCACATATTACCATTCGACACCAAATTATAATGTAGTTTAGCATCTAATTCCAATATTAAATCTAGTGCCAAATAATCTACAATCTCTACTAGTGCGTGACAAATACCGTTAATACCGGTTTTTAATTTGCCTAAGTTTTTTTAAGAAAAAACCGGCAACGCGCAGTATTCATAATGATGTGGTTGAAAAGTAGGACAATAGTCAATGTTGAGAAGATCGTCTATAAGGAAAAACTGTTTACTAGCTCTTTCGTCAACTCTTGCGTTTGCACACTTACTCCGCTTATAGCAGGTCGGTAGAGCAGGAGTGAAGCATACTCATACTCATACTCATTTAATCATTGCTTTGTGTGTACAAAAAGATCTTAAGATTATTATTATGTTTCAACACAACCCTGTAGGGGCACTGCAATAAAATTACAAACTAATCAGCTACTTAAATTATTAAATACTTATGTTTACATGTAATGGCCTGCCGTATACATATAAGGGTGGCAGAGAGGACGACACGAGTAAATATTAAGCATTATCGCAGGAGTCCAGATATTCCTTTACAGAGTAGAATGCTTTGTCTACGAGGAATGCCTTTAAATTCTTCAGAAACTTATAATTATTTAGCTCATTTTTAACATGGTTAGGTAGCTTATTAAAAATTCTAATTGACATCGGGTAGGGACCATTTTTATGAATAACTAATTTTGAGGAGGTTTGTGTCAAAATATTTTTGAAGCGAGATTCGAATCGTCGGGGCATATCTCCAAGTTTCGAATATAAATCAGGGTGCGCTTTTACAAATTTACACAATTCGAAAATATATATGCAGGGTACCGTGAGAATTCCAAGATTTCTAAAGTGTGGCTTACTACTATCGGGTAGTGTAATATTTGCTAAGATACGGATGCATTTCTTTTGTAAAATTAGTAAATCTTCTGCGTTTGTACTGTTTTCCCATAAAATTATGGCATAGCGAAGCCATGCCTGGGCAAAAGCATAGTAAGCTGTTAGCGCTGTTTGTAAGTCTGTGGTCTTTTTTAATTGTCCCAAGGCGTAAATAAATTGGCTAAGTTCTGCCTATCTGACTGTATCTTACTACGTAGGCACAGAAAACCGCCAGGGGGTAGTCTGTGTACATAGGCGAACAACACGCGAAAGCGAAGCGGCGCGGCGCGGCGCGGAGCGGGGTGAATCAATCCTTTGATACATATAGAAGTGGGCGATCTAGTTGCGAACGCGAAAGCCGTGGGCCCGCCGCGCCGCGTCGCGCCGCTCCGCTTCGCGTTCGCGAGTGTTCGTCTACGTAAGACGCAGCGTTAGCGACGAACATATACATAATTACATATACGAGAGTTTTTGCTCGGCCTTCCCTGCAATAAACTTACCAACATTGACCTTAGGTTATCAAGCGGAACTTAGGGGATAATAGGAGAATGCTATGAGGAGCAACATATAATATAGGTACTATTAGAAGTATTAGAACAAATTAAATTATTTTTAGGAAATATTTTATTTCATTTCAAACACTACTATATAAATTATAAACTGATTTAAATGTCATATACTAAGAAAAAGTAAATAAGGTCTCCAGCGCCCAAGCACCTGCCGCGATAGCAGAGGACGCTGGTTCGATTCCAGCCTTGGGCACTGGAGGCCTTGGACACTTTTTCTTAGTATATGAAATTTACTTCAGTTTATAGTTAACATATAATATAAGATATCGATATCTATTTTAAAATGAATTGGCCGCTGTTTTTAATAAAAAACCGGCAACACACAGAATCCATAATGGCACTCTCACAAAACAGTCTGGCTGCAAACAAAGTGGAAAAAAGAGAATTACCCGGCTGTATCGAACGCCTATTTCGAATGGATTCGAAATTCGAACGTCAACAAAGGGACGAGTTTGAAAAAAAACCGTTAAGCGAGAGTCTGTGTGCGGAGGTTTCTGCTACTGTGAAAATATAATGTTTCGGAAAACACTTTTTTTTTAATTTATGTGGTCTAAAATGACATCATCATCTTCCTAGGTGAATACGCCATTGTTGAGTTGTTGGAATGATATGTTTTGTCAATTAATTTAATTTCCTTTTTGATGTTAATCAACCGATTTTCGACATCCTGCCGCAAAGGAGAGGTCCTAGGGTCTGCTCGGTGACCTAGTTAATCCCAAGAATTAGCGCGTACACCACAGCTTTTATGAAAGCTACTGCTATTTTTCAGGTAAGCCTTATTGCGATTACTACCAGAAGATCCTCTCGATTTTACCTTAGCATAAAAGCGACTGATAAATATTAAACGGAAACGCCCCGTTCGAAGCTGCAAGCCTTATTACTAATGTACCAGCGCTTCGACTGGTATCCACAGCCAACAGCCCTTCACATCCTACTCCAACCTACCCCATGAACCTCAACAACCACCGGTCGTGCGCTGCCTTCATCAAGCGCACTTTGCCTCGGAGACCTAACGGGACCCTAAAAGCGCGCAAATGCAAGCCGCCATTAGCCGCTCCCATTTGCAGCGCGTCTATGGATCTCTTCAATCCACTATTGTAGGGCTGCCGATTGTTTGTTATTGAAATTGTGTGCTTCCAAACTGGAAAATACAACATCTGTAGGTATTTTGTAAAAATGAGAGAAAAAAAACCTTTGTCGCAATCAAACATGAAACATTTATTCAGCAAATAGGCCACAGGGACACTTTTACATGTCAAATTTTTACAAGCAATAAAAATTATCAAAATTACAAAAAAAAACAGTTACAAATATGGAATCAATGAAATATTAGATACTTTGTTAGAGATGTATCGTCTAAATGTCGAATTACACAAAAAAAACTATAATAAAAATATACAAACAATAGACAAGTACTAAAGTTATATTAAATATATTCCTCGGTACGGAGTGAAACATGTCGAGCGTTTTCGACTTAAAACACGTGAGTGACCCGTTATTAATATATTTAATATGTCTATGTCTCACGGAAGTTTTGTTATTAAAAGTACTAAAGTTGTTTAGATGTAAAATTCTCTAGGTGTCAGAGATAATATATATATAATAAAGAAAAAAAGACAATCATCAAATTATCCTTAGAGATGTAAAGGGTCTCCAAGACTTGAATTGTTATATAAGTAACAATCACAGTATAACCCGTTTAATACGATCACATTTTACGCCGGTCCTTGAATCTTTTCATGCATTTTATTACCATTAATACGCTTTCCCGCTTGAGAACTTTCTTTAGCGGGTTTTAGTGTACTTTGAGATAACTCAGTATCATTTTGAAATTCACAAGATTGAGCTCTTTTAAACAATGACCGATAAAGCTTTTTCAACATTTTAATGATTATATATTTTCCAAATTTAAAGCAATCACATCTAAGAGTGAACTAAAATCTCGAAGATCACATCGATCACATCTTTAGTTAAAGCCTGACCACGCGCCATGTTGCGGAATTTCACTGGAACTATTTTTTTCATACTATACTGAACTGTCACCCTATACATGCGCAACAACAGCGCCCTCTTGACAATGATCATATATTACTGGTCAGGCATTAACTCGTTATAGAAAATAAATAGCGACAAAATTTTTGAGCTTAATATCATTTCATAGGTACATGTTTTTATTTTGAAATAAATATATCACCCTATACATGCGCAACAACAGCGCCCTCTTGACAATGATCATATATTACTGGTCAGGCTTTAACTCGTTATAGAAAATAAATAGCGACAAAATTTTTGAGCTTAATATCATTTCATAGGTACATGTTTTTATTTTGAAATAAATATATTTAATAGGACAGAAGCGGGATAAGTAATCCCCCGTAATAAAATCAAACGGTTGACGGTTTCGTTTGTTATTTAACAATTTTAACGCATATCAGTGAAAGAACATGTGTCAAAAAAATGAAAATAAATAATGCAAATAAAAATAATCATTTATCCGTATTTAAATACATTTTATCGTATTTTTATAAATATTCATTTCTAATTTTGAAGTATGTCGATAGATGGCAGTGAATTTAGTGTGGTTACAAAATTTACTATGACAGTACCCGCTCTATAATATTATATCCTCTTTGGTAAAATAAACGCGTAATCAACATCCAACAACGGACAGCCCTGCGCCGTGATCGAGTGTTGTTCGGGTTTTTATCTGCCATTCATTAGTATGAGTGTCTTTGTTGCGCCGCCCTACAATACGCAACCGAACAGTTTTCAAAGCCGAAAATGATAGCGGACCTATTTTATTACAGGTTTTTTAGGCTTTATGAGTGATGATAAATGGATTAAGTTCTATATTTAATACTAAATAACTTATGTAAAACGAAATACCATGTCTTTAGTTTAGAAATAAAGATTACGGGATTACGATTGATGTCGCTAGGCGCATAAAAAGGATATGGTGGAAATATTCGCTGACAATGGGTAAGTCTCGGTAGCTCAGTTGGTAGAGCGGCGGGCTGTTATCCCGTAGTCGCGAGTTCGAGTCTCGCCTGAGACAGTGTTTTTTCCACTATTGCTTTATTTTGGTTTTGCATTTTGGTATCGTTTGCAGACGTTACTGCTTCTTAATACAAAACTAGTTTTTAGGGTTCCGTACCCAAAAGTAAAAACGGGACCCTATTACTAAGACTCCGCTGTCCATCTGTCCGTCACCAGGCTATATCTCATGTACCGTTATAGCTAGACACTTGAAATGTTCACAGATGATGTATTTCTGTTGCCGCTATAACAACAAATACTTAAAATATTTAAGTGGGGCTACCATACAACAAACGTGATTTTTTGCCGTTTTTTGTGTAATGGCACCTATTGGCGTTACTCAAAATATTTTTTCAAGATTCTACCTGAACAAATAAATCAATTTGCGTAGGTATGTTAAAAAGTTTAAGTACTACTTTCTTAATATTAATATCCCATGCAAAAGCAAAATTATACATTACGTATATGTGTTATTTTTTAAGGTTTTGCGGGTTATAACACACATTTTGTGTTCTTCATTCCCATTATTTCCAATGTCAAAACCAGGGTTTTAGGAAAGTAAATGAACTTGTTTATGGGATATTTTATACTTCATATTTCGTATAATTATTACGTAGGAGTCATTGAATAACACTAATTACTCACCAACAAAACATCACAGAACATTTCATAACCAATCGCACAAGTCTCATCTGCCCCCACAAAAGCGAACAGAAAGTAATTTTCATCTGAAAGCACTCCGTTAAATACATCGACAAAGGGAGGGATTCCATACATAAACGCTCATAGATAGACAACAGACAAACGGAAATATGAAAACGAAACGCATCCACGCCCGTGCTCACTGAAAAAAAACAAAAACAAACGGACGCTTAATTCGCAAAAAGCCCGTTTGATGTCGTTAATTGTCAATCAGGGGACGCGTCTCATTGAGCGTTCTCTTTTCAAAAATTTAAAACAAACGAATTAACTTCGGCCATCTTTTTCAATGCTATCCATGGACATTTTTTGCCATGACTGGTTTGTGGATGCTTTGATATTTAGTTTTATTTTAACGACGCACGGAATTAAAATAAATGTAACTAAAACGTCTAGTTTCAAGTAAAACATCAACTTCAATGACATTTACATCAAATAATTAACCCCGAGCTGAAACACATCTTTTAAAGGTGTCATTTTCATTAAATTTAATCGTCCGACTGCGGCTAAAATCGTGTGTCAACAAGTTAAAAAACCGCTCTTGAAAAATATTTCCTGCTGGGGTTAGTGTCAGACCAATTAGTTTGTGAAAGAAAACTAGAGGACCGCGCGGACATGTGTTGACAAGGTTTTTGATAAAAAAATAAAAAGGCGATATTAAAAAACCGGCAAGTGTCGCGCCTGTCACGTCACTACGCGTGAAATTTACGAATGGTAAGTACTTTAAATTTCGAATTCGGCCGTTTTCTGATTTCCGTTAACGGTAAAATTATTGTTTAATCCTAAAATACCTAAATACTATTTACCAAGCTACAATATGTATATTTTTGAAAACGCAATTCTCGGGTGACGACAGAGGTTTACCTCGTTTTTATCTTCAAATTTTAAAAAGAAAATGAATTCGTAAAACTGATTGACAGGTTGCGCATGACATTTCTAATTATTCTACAAGAATAGACAGTTGGCAACGCCTACGCTACCTAACCCACTTCCTACACAGAATACCTATACTATTGTCTTCCCAATGATAAAGCACGAATCAAATTATTGGCCACATAAAACCACTTCCTGTGACACGGGATAATCTACCTTCTCAACATATATATATAATTCAAAATACGAACGAAATTTGCGCACATAAATTTCACTAGGGCACGATTCCCAAGCGGTGGGGATAACAATTGTCTATTGTGACGACTATCTCTGTTACCCATCTCGCCGGCGTCTTTGTTAGAAAAGGACGATGTATAGCCGTTGCGCTCTAGCACAATGCGAGTGAAAATCGGACACGCCTATTGTGGCTAAGCTTTTCTTCCATTCGCTGTGCGTTTTCATCTTAAAATACAAATGGCATTTTATTACCGGCCAGTTATAAGATGCGTATAGGTAATAAAATGTTTTATTTTTAATTTTAAACTGGCAACAATATCGTAAAGTAGAGGTGGGTTTTCATATCGAGTATTTTCCGACCGGTTTTTCGATTTAGTGCCGCGGACTCGTCGAATTTCGCAATAGGAATTTCATTCTTCCATTTATTAGTTTCCAGTTTCATTAGCTAGTGTTGTAACAAAGTATCGATATAACTATAAAAACTATTTTTATAGATCAATTGGATTTCAACTACGATTTTATGTAAATGAGCGTTTATTTTTATTGTCTTTACGAAATATCTCGACTAAGTTTAAATACTTTAAATAGATAGAAATCTGAAGCTGATTACGATCTCAATACATTAGTTCTGCCGTGTTATAAATTGACGAAATGAGTGTATTGACATAATTTATAGAAAACGATTTTTAGTTCTTAAACTATGTCAAATCAGCCTTTTCCGGAATATGTAAATAATATTAATAGGTAAGATCTTTGTGGGCAATTATTACCTAATATGTTTAGTTTATAAATATCAGTACAGTGAATTAGTTTAGTGCTTAGTTTAGTACTTACCCACTATAGTCCATTTGTACAGATATGATCCACAATTCAATGCGTAATTAAGTACTAGTAGGTACCAATTCCTTCTGTATTTTTCAGGGATTTTTCTCCCATTCTTAAAAATATTTGGCCTTGGAACTCGGTATTTCAAATAATAGTCACATCTACACGAAGATATTCGAATAAATTTTTCGACCATAGTTTTTCGGATGGTTTTGGTTTTAACGGTTTTTTAATGTTGTGTATATTTATTCTCGCCCAGTACTAACCCAAGCCAAGGTTTATAACTCGTCTCGTGCATTAAAATTGTAGTTAAGATAAGTTGGTGCTTTTAATTTGTACATTAAGTGCTTAGTTTGAATGGTTAAACAGTGAGCAGGTAATGTATTGCAAGCAGTGTCATTGTTATTGCTTGCCGTGTTGCCGTGCGCGGGTGGATTATCTCTCCTACAAACCAGTATAAGAGCCCTTTAGGGTTCTGTACCCAAAGGGTAAAAACGGGACCCTATTACTAAGACTCCACTGTCCGTCTGTCTGTCACCAGGCTGTATCTCATGAACCGTGATAGATAGACAGTTGAAATTTTTACAGATGATGTATTTCTGTTGCCGCTATAAAAACAAACACTAAAAAGTATGGAGCCCTCGGTGGGCGAGTCCTACTCGCACTTGTCTGGTTTTTTAGGGTTCCTTACCCAAAGGGTAAAAACGGGACCCTATTACTAAGACTCCACTGTCCGTTTGAACGTCTGTCTGTCTGTCCGTCTGTCTGTCACCATGCTGTGTCTCATGAACCGTGATAGCTAGACAGTTGAAAGTAGCTTTTTAATTTAGTGAAGGTCATGAACTGCGTTTCTCTGTATTATTCTGCGTAATTCGAAATACATTTTAACCTTTAATATGTTCTCACTGCTGAGGTGAAAAATTATGTGTGCAACACGAGAGCAAAGTTATTTTACATCTCGTGTTTTTGAGTACCACGCGACGCTCAAGATTCTAACTTAGAATCACTCGCTTCGCTCGTGATTCAATTATAGAATCTTTCGCTTTCTCGAGAATCAAAATAAACACTCGCAAGAAAAACCAACTTTCCTCTCTTGTTGCACAAAAAACTATTTTATTAAAATGTAAGGAATCGATAGTTACCTTTTTACACGAATGCCCAAAAAAAGAAGTGTATTGTTTTTTGTCATTTTGGACGCTAAAACAGCTTTTAAATTCAATTATTTAAGGTTTCTATTTTCTACAATATTACATTAGTTTATTTTTCTTTATTATGATCATCATCATCCTTATTTATTTATTTTTATACCACGTCGGTGGCAATCAAGCATACGGCCCGCCTGATGGTAAGCAGTTACCGTAGCCTATGGACGCCTGCAACACCGGAGATATTACACGCGCGTTGCCGACCCTAACACTCCTCTCCCTCGTTGAGCTCTGGCAACCTTATGTACCGGCAGAAACACAACACTATGAGTAGGGTCTAGTGTTATTTGGCTGCGGTTATGGGTACGGATCTCGCGACCACGTTACATGTAATGTAATGTTGCATCTCGATACCCTTTTGGCAGGGTGTGAGGGGTCTCGACCGCATTCCTGCTGCGGAGACTGTTTCCATTTCGCGCCCCATCTTCGTGGGGCGGTCTTCCATCGTCATTTTGGGGACGACTGTGAAATCTGGTGAGGGCCAGCTTTTTCGCTACCGGCCGTTATCCAACCCCGCGACCCCTAGCCTGGTGATACCGTTTGAGCGGGGCCAGGTTTCGGGACCGGTAGCTTAGGCTGGCGTGTGCTTCGTGCCTGTGTAGGCGTCAAAACCCCGTTACACAAGGCTGTCCTAAGAAGTGGATTTGCCATCGCTAGCGCTACTCGTATGAATACAGCAGGTTGGAACAAATGAGGCGAGCCAATCAGGACGCTAGTTGACTGATAGTGCTGTCATTAAGCTATATCGATTAGTTACAAGTGAATGTTTAACGATATGATTTAAAGGTGTACTTTTTCTGCTTATTTCTTGAGTGCTTTTAAGAAATGATCATTTGAGCGGTTTGCGTCAAATGTTCAAATATTTAAGGGGCTAGCAAATGTATTCAAGAAGACTGACGACTGAGATATAAAATTTATAATGCCATTTTAAGACAATCGAGTCATTATATATAGGTACTTATTTTTGGTACAGTCGCCATCAGATATATCGGAGCGGCAAAGGCGCTCACAAATATCTGAACACGCCTCTATTGTCAAGGCGTTGGAGTGCGTGTTCAGATATTTTTGAGCACCTCGGCCGCTCCGATATATCTGATGGCGGCTGTACGATCGAGTTGAAAAACATCTTTACAGTACATATGGTGCTACTTTCTCGTACTAGTGCGGAAAGTGCACTTTTTGTGCATATGTCGAAAGTTAAAAGGGCCATATGAACTGTAAAACGTTGTTCGATACACGTGCGAATAGGTAATTCGCAACTCGTGTCGATTTAAAACACTCCCTGCGGTCGTGTTTTAATTTATCGCCACTCGTTACGAATTTCCTCTTTTCCGCACTTGTATCGAAAATAACTATTACAAGCCAACGTCCCAATAATATAATACGACCTTATTGCCAGTATCATAGAGGCGTGTAATAGTACATTACTACAGAGGCCGGGAAGTAAGGGGTTGCCGGCCGAATGCATATATACGGCCGAACGTAGTGAGGCCGGATAGTTATGAGGCCGACAACCCCTTTTCACGCCGATGTATGTATAGTGCTTTTCTCAAACATGCAATGAAATAAATAAAGAAATCTCCACGAAATCAAAGTTTTAATTCTAAACAAACTAAAAGTAAACTAGGCACAAAATATAACTACCACCTGTACCTATCTTTATCACACGTGTCGTATATTTTACACATGTAGTTAATCAATTTATTACACAAATGTTCAAAGGTATATTTATGTATCTTTGATTTTTCGCCTTGCATCCTTCTGACTGTAGTTTTAGCCACATAACTAAGATTACATCGTTTTTTATGTTGATATTATGCTTCACATACATCGTTGCCTTAAACATGGAGTATAATTAACAGGTATTCATTTAATATTTTCGTCGGAACTCATATTAAATAACACAATAAACAACGCACAATAAATCCAATAAAATAGAATTACAGATACACAATGAAAAATGTTCAACTTTACCTCCAAAACGATTAAAAAAACACCAACGCGTGTTTGAGTAGACATTTTTACCGCTAATATTTAAATGAAATATAGTTTGTCAAAGGACTGTCTCATTTCAAACATAGACAGAGATAATCATACTATCTTTGTCTTACACTGGTACTAGCACCCAAAAGAAAAGGATGAGTATAGTTTTTTTGTTCTTATTTACTGACAAACTGGTTTGACCAACTATATTTTAAATCTGTATTTGTAGATAAATTTGCAATTCAATATTATTGGAATTTGTTAATAATGTTTTATTTATATATTTTTTGTAAATTCGATACAAATAAAACTGCAAAATATATTAATTATCGTTTATTGTTTTTTTTAAGGGGTATTGGCAGAATGTCATTCCGAACCATAAGCAAATATTGGTTATAGTTTTTTTTTTGGCTGAATGCCATGATGCTGTGTCACAAATATATGTGAAATGGAAATTAAAAAAGAGCCACTTCCCGGCCTAGGCCTGCAACTTTGTATGAAATTTCATTACAGGCCCCCCGTCTAGCCGCGCCGGAGTCGTGATACTTCCCAGCCTAATATAAAGAACGTAATATCAATATTACATAGCATGTTTGAGAAATAGTATATTACTACAGAGGCCGGGAAGGAAGGGGTTGCCGGCCGAATAGAATATACGGCCGAACGTAGTGAGGCCGGATAGTTATGAAGCCGACAACCCGTTTTCACGCCGATGTATGTATAGTGCTTTTCTCAAACCCGGCTACCATCCCCCCACACAGTCCTACCGCTCTAATGCCATAGAGCCCAAGTCAGGTTAAAAAAAAAAGTGTTTTTCTAATAGGCGTATTGGCAGAATGTCATAAACGAACCAAAAAGCAAATATTGCTTATAGTTTTTTTTAATGGCTGAATGCCATGATGCTGTGCCACAATTATGTGTAAAATTGAAATTAAAAAAAAAGCCACTTCCCGGCCTAGGCCTGCAACTTTGTATGAAATTTCATTACAGACCTCTCGTCTAGCCGCGCCTGAAACGTGATACTTCCCAGCCTAATATAAAGAACGTAATATCAATATTACATAGCATGTTTGAGAAAAATACTATTACATATTTTGGCTTGTATCTGAAGAAGGACCAGGATCCCCGATAATCATCGGCGTGTGCTCAAGGTTAGTGGCTATCCCATATTGGTTTTTAATATGCTAGGGAACCTGGGACCAGCTGAGTTATCGAAGGGTTCATACGTGAACATAAAATACGTGAACATAAGATGTTCGTGAACTCGAATAGTACGATTGCAGGTGACAGTGGAAAATAAACCATCCGTCAATCATCTATAAGTCCTCATTCGCGTGTCCTATACCTATTCGTACGAAGTGGTGTAAAAGCTCGATAGTACCAGATTAATGCGAGCTATTTGCAGATGTCGCTACCGACGACAAAGGTGAAATCGTGCGCCGTCTAATGGCTCGAGATTATAAGTTGGTTGTGTTGGACCAATGTTGGACCAATGTTGGTCCGAGGCTTAGACCTTTAGAATCTTATTCATAAATTATCACCATTATTTACCAAGCAGTCTGCAATCTGCATCTGCAAGCGCGTACTACAATTATTTAAATGAAATGTAAAATTTCACCACTTCGGGTAAGACTCGAACTTGCGACCTTTCAGAATGCCGATCATCATCATTATATTTATTCTTCAATAATAAGTACAGGATTGTGTTTGAAATTATGCACTTGAAATAATATAACAATTATCACATTAAGTTTTAGGCTAAATACTTACTAGTAACACATTTTATGTCAACATTCGCGTTAATACATAAACCAACTGAGCTACTGAATTTTACCAGAAACGTGCGGTTTTATCCATTCCTTCCTTTTGTCACAGTAGCAGCAACTTTTTTACTTTTGTCATATGTTTTTTCTATTTTATTTGCGTTAATCATCTATTTATTAACACAAAATATTTTTTCTTAAGTAAATACAACAGGAATTTTATAACATTTTAACTCCATTTTAACCTAAATAGAGAAACATTCACTTGTCACACAAAACATAAAAGTAATTTCAGTATTTCTTGCTGACCACTCCACAAAGACTAAGTCACTCGACAAGAAACCTTTGAGAAAATTATATTTTAACCCCCCTCTTAACCCCCAAGGGGTGGGGGTGTTCCATAATTAAATAGTGTACGCTTAGTTACCCGCGGAAGTTGAGATGATGAAAAAAAGAAGCAGTTCTGTATTAATAATTAAAACTTTGCTATGTGTACTGTGTCTAGACTTAAATCTTCTTCCTCGCGTTATCCCGGCATTTTGCCACGGCTCACGGCTTGGGGTCCGCTTGACAACTAATCCCAAGAATTGGCGTTTTTACGAAAGCGACTGCCATCTGACCTTCCAACCCAGAGGGGAAACTAGGCGTTAATGGTATTAGTCCGGTTTCCTCACGATGTTTTTCCTTCACCAAAAAGCAACTGGTAAATATCAAATGACATTTCGTAGATACATAAGTTCCGAAAAATTCATTGGTACGAGCCGGGGTTTGAACCCGCGACCTCCGGATTGAAAGTCGCAAGCTCTTACCGCTAGGCCACCAGCGCTTCAGGTGTCTAGACTTAAATGGATAACGAAAATAAATATTTTAGGGATAATCTTATACCGATCGTCTTGGCCCAAAACTAAGCAAAAATTGTACTTTGGACCTAAGAAGATACATAGATAACATCCATAACTCAGGACATTCGTGATAAACACACAAAAAAATGCCCTAACCAGGATTCGAATCCGGGACCTATTTCGAACGCAGGGACTACCGACTAGGCAGGCAGGGACTACAGGCTAAGCAAATAACAATTCGATTGGTAGTGAAATGACAGATCGGTTGAACAAATTGAAGCAAAAGAAGAAACGAACTGTCATTTTACTAGACTTATATTAACCGGGATATAGACCGTGATTACCTTTTGTATTATAATATCGGGAGCTCACAAATAATACAAAAGGTAATTACGGTCTATATTCCGGTCAATATAAGTCTAGTAAAACTAACCGTGTGTCATTTTACTATTTACGATATCAAAAAAATAATGTATCTTGCATTGCCTTTTCTCGAAAGATATTCATTCATTCATTTATTCCTTTATAAAACATAGTTTTACATGTCAAATACAGTATTTCATAACACTGATTTAAACTTTCACGATTTTTACTCATTATTATTTACAACGACGGGACTTAACCGCGTAAAATAAGTATTATACTTATTTTACGCGATTAAGTCCCGTCTTTGTAAATAATAACAGTATTTCATATTTACAACTATTTACATCTAATATAATTATTAAATACTTTAATTATTATTTATATTTAAATCTTTAAAATACTTAAGACAGGATCGAGTCTAGAAAACGAGGAGAGGCTTTTGCCCAGCTGTGGGAGTCCCACTGGTCCCACTTATGGACAAATTTAGAACGCAAGAAATAAGTTTAATTAGGTGCTAATTTTGAAATTACTTTGGATGTTGTAATCCAGTAATTAAAACGTTTTTTTTGCGTTCCTCTAGATTTGTCCATGAGTAATATGTCTGCTATTTACTGGGAAATTCCTTCATCTACCTCACATTATGCCAAAAACAAACATAAATGAACACAAAAACACCTAACAGAAACACACAAAGCCTGAAAAGTAAATTAACGTTTACAGAAACTCATTTACCGATACAAAACACGGCCGAATCGGGAAATGCCGAATGAAAAGAATATCTGAAAGCGGTACCGGTACCGGTACGAAATCAACACTGAAGCGGCTTTTGTGTTATACAGAGCACAAATGCTTTTCTTGGGCTTTCACCGGTTTTCTATGGGGTTAATAAAGGTTCCCACGACCACAATGCGCCGCGAGGCAAGGAGAATGATGAAAAGTTGGATGTGGGACGCAGCTTAGTGACGCGAAAAGTCGATAAATTTTCCGGTATTTTTGGTGCTTTAGAATGAATTAACTATTTGCCTTGTTAGTACTGTATTGTGTGATTACACTATCAGTACCAGATACTTGAGATGTATATTACTTATCAGACCAATTCGAACGCGCACTGACATCAAACTGATATTAGAATGATATCTGAATCATATTAGTTAGCTGTCATTCGCGCGGGCATCTGGCTTGCACTAATACCTAGTTTTGCGGATAAGTCTGAGCGAAATTAATGACAGCTTATATGATTCCAATATCATTCTAATATCGGTTTGATGTCAGTGCATGTTCGAATTGGCCTGTTTATTTAGGGCTGATTTTTGAGTTACCATTTAACTCGTCCGATATCTATTCCAACGAATTAAGTTATGATAATTAACACATGAGAATTGGACAATATTGGACTAATTTTGATAGAGATGGTTTTGAATTGAAGGGCGTTTTTATTCTCTTGGAAGATTTTGTATTGGGTAACCCAACCTCGGTCGGTCACTGAGCTGTGTAACCCAACTTGGGTTACACAGCTCAGTGACCGTCCGAGGTTTAACGGATAAAAAACAATCCGTATTTTAAACAGTAGGTAGTTATTTTTATTTACTTAAGTGAAAACGTTGTCTTTTTCCATCTGCACGGTTTTTTTTACAAATATAAATTAGTAAACATCGATATACCTTCTTCATCTCTGCTTATCTGTTCAATTGTTCGCCTCATTTTTGCTTTCCACATAAAAATGATTTTTTTAACAACTGAAAACCTTATAAAAATATCGACACTCCCCACCCTACCCCGTTTCCAATTATTTCCCCGCCCTCCCCCCGCGCCGCGTTGAATACGCGATAGAAAACCGCCAGGTTTTAAGAAATTATCTTCTTTGTCCATACAAATGAGAGCTTAGTTCTTTTTGCTACGGTTAATTTATTTAATAAGTCGTTGTTGAATAGCATTTCAGCTCATTTTTCTTTACAATCTCTCGGAAAATACAGCTTTACTTCGCTTTTCCTTATTTAGTATTACAATTTATTTCTCGTCTTGCTTTTCTACCATCAGATTGCGTTGCCAAGACTTGTGGGTTTCGACTGAAAAGAAAAATGTAAGATGGTATGAAAATGCATAAATGGTTTTCTTTTTTTCAGATATTCCAATAGCGTAATGCGTTTGAAAATACAATTCCAACCTGATAACAATAATTGATTATCGTTCAACAAACTGCATCAAATATACGAACATACCTATACCTTATTACGATTCCAATCTCATGTCCAAACATTAGATTCGCTCCCAGACACCAGAAAAACCTGATTTAAAATACGAAGTGTAAATGATAATATTACAACAAAAACGTAGGTAATTTTAGGGATATTTCGTTTTTTATACCTACACGATGAGCATTGTATTGTATTTCAATTGTATAATGGTTTTGGCTTTGGCAACATTGTAACTAACCGTGTAATTTTGTTACCCTCAGGAAACTCCCACGCCCTTAATAAATGGTTTTTAAAATCACAAAGAGTTCGTGCATTCTTCAAATCCTTCGCGAACTTTAGCCACGGATTTCCGAAACGACTATCATATTGTTCATACGCTGGTAATACGTTAAACAAGAACATTACATTGCTCTAATTTATTATTAGTTATGAAACTAAATATCATGCGATTTTCGACTTTAATAACAAAGTTTTAAGATTGACGTTGATTATTTCAGATTGATAAACTTAACGTGGTCAAAATGAAAGAACACATGCATGTTGTTAATACAAATCCATTCAAAATTCATTCTTAATTTGAAAGTCATAAGAGTCACCTTATTTTTGTTGGGTGGTAAAATAAAGTTTGTCGGAAAAAACGAAAATGTGCGTTCGAAAATCGAATCCATCAGAATAATGCGTGGAACGTGATCTCTTGAGAAGGCGCTGGATGACCGTTTATTTTGTGATGCGTTTCAACGATTGACGCGTTGCGCGGCAGTTGCATTTCGAGCGTTCCTTTTTTAAAATAAATTGTATTAGTCAGATCACAAAATGGCGTATTTTACTGGACAAATCGTGACTTTTACGACCTTTTGTGTGTGAAGAAGTATTAATCGCTATTGTTGGGTGGGCCGGTGAGATGGATTAAGTCGCAATTTCTGGAGCGATTTTTGGCTTTTATTATTGTTTAAGTAAATTTTGAGTGTTTGTTGTTGTTAATCAGTAAATGTCTGAGCCGTGACTAAAGTATTTTTGGGAATAAAGCTTTCATGATTTGCGATCGGGGAGCTTTTAAGTTTTAACGGGTTTCCTGTTTTTTTTTATACCACGTCGGTGGCAATCAAGCATACGGCCCGCCTGATGAAGCAGTTACCGTAGCCTATGGACGCCTGCAACACCGGAGATATTACACGCGCGTTGCCGACCCTTTAAAAACCTGTACACTCCTCCTGTGTACTGTATAATACTCCTACTATCTGTTAAACTATAGGTATATATAGGTACAAATCATGTCAACTAATAACAAATTGCGACACACATTAGTAACGGCTAAAATTATTTATTAATATAATAAAAAAGGTCTTTTTGAAATTTTTGTTCCATGTTTTAAAAAGGTTAGCTAATTTCTGTCGTTATCAAAAAAAATGGACAATATTATCGATGCCTCAATAAAATCGCGATGCTTCGCGCTCCAACCCCCTCTGACAAAATAAGGTGTCTTTTCCATAGCAATGATACGCATAAGGCGTCCCTTTTCCATGACAATATGTATAACTACCCGCCGCGGCTTCGCACGGGTTACACAAAATCTTAACAAATTATATATTTAAACCTTCCTCAAGAATCACTCAATTGATAGGTGAAAACCGCATGAAAATCCGTTTAGTAGTTTTTGAGTTTACCGCGAACATACAAACAGCCAGACGCGGCGGGGAACTGTTTTATAAAGTGTTGTAATTGCCAGGGAGGTTTTAGGATTATAATAAAATAAATAAAAATAAAATAAAATGCATTTATTTCAGACGAATAAGTGTCCATAGTTTGTTAGTACCAAAAAAATACTGACTGGCAATAAAAATTTGGCTGGTCCATTTTCCATGGGAGGGTAATTTTTTTTGCGATTTCGTGGTTGGCCTCATTATTATTATTATTGGGGCGTTGTGGGCCTTTGAGTGTCACGTCGACCAAACAGTGATCTATTGTGACGGCCCTTTAAGGCGGTTCCCTGAGCCAGAAGGCGAAAAATCTCCTTATATGATCCTGTTTTTCTAAGAGGCGTTGATATTCGTAGACGTGGAAAAAATATATGTAGTTCTTGACTATATTATCTTTAATATCATAGCTTCCGATACACGAATTATGACACTTCGCTCGATACAATTAATTCCCAAAGTAACCTCTAACTCGGACTTTTAATCCAACTTTACTCGGTTATTTATTATGTGATACTATAAATAAAAAAAAGAAGAAAAAACAATCTTAACTTAAAGAATAATTTCATAGCTTTCGAATTTCGATATTGTAGGGTAACGTTTTTAAAAGAAATAAAAATCGACAAAATTCGATCATAATTGACACTTGGCGCGCATGATCTTTCCCGTTCTTTCTTGCGAAATGTGACAGAGACAGCGGCAAACCGACGGAACGGCCTTAAAGCTCATTACTAATGCCCGGCCTCATAGTTGCTCAGTATAATCCCAAAACCTCCCTGGGGACGGAATGCACTTATTTTTCAGCCACCCTGTACTTTTGATTATTTTTGTAAACAGGTCACAGTTTTAATAAAGTCGTATAGGTAACACACAGCACACGTGTACACAAATCCCTCGTCAGATTGTTTCCCACTTACAAATCTTACAATAAATCCTCTTTATTGTACAGCTGAATCCGCGCAATGATTTATTGTACATTCGAAGGCAAAAATATCGATCCAGACAAATGGCCAAAAATATGTGAACACGACTTTATTGTCTAAGGTATAAGAGCGTACACATGTTTTTGAAACTTTGGGAACGTATATATATTTATGCCCTTGACTGTACTTACTTAATTAACTTTTGCACTGTTTTTTTTTATTACGTCGGTTACAAACAAGCATACGGCCCGTAAGCAGTCTCCGTAGCCTATGGACGCCTGCAACTCCAGAGACGTTGCCGACCCTAACACTCCGCACCCTCGTTGAGCTCTGGCAACCTTACGCAACGTATTACGTCGGCTATATTCTCTTAGTTATGGAAATATTAAACAAGTACCTAATTATGTATAGTTAAACTATATATTTATATACTAACCGCTTTCTGAAATTAATATTTGCCATTTTTTTTTTCAAATAATTTTCTATCATTAAAATCTGTAGAAAAAATAACAGAAAATAAAACAAAGTTAAGAAAATTCATTAAAAACTAATCAAATTATCCCAAAATAATCGTAACTTTCTAAAAACATCTTAACTCACGGAACAAATGCAGCGGTCGTCAACATTTTCCGTGTCCGCTATAATAGCGGTGGTCATACGTTTGTCAGCAGGAGTCGTCAACCGTTTCCCGATTTATGTAATAGATGTCAGGGGTGGCGATCACTAACTGACCATTATACGAAAACAAAACTGTTTTGTAAAGATTTTGTTAAGGGGCAGACACGATTTTTCATATTCTGCTAAGTCTTTCCGTTTGCACATGAATTAAGTTATCGTCTAGCGTCCCATAGTTCTAATACTTAAGAATAATTAGCTTCATCAAATTTAAATAATTTTTAATTGGGACAGTGCTGAATTTGGTTTGTTTCGTTCTATTTTGGAACAAAGTAAAATCAAATATATTGTGTAATACTACAATTTCATCGTACTTATACCTACTAAACGTGCAAAGCTAATATTTTATGAATAAATATCAGATCGACCCAGCCCCAAATTATAAATATGTACTATACTAGGCGACAAAATACATTATATTCATTTGTAAATAGATTTATAGACCGAAAAAATATACCTTTATTACATACACATTGGGAGACAAGGAATAGATAGGTTTAATTCTAATATAGTAATTTTGTTTAAATCATATTTATTTTTATATTTCATTATACCTTTTATATAAACCAACCCCGTAACTTTCTATGGACATGGACACGTCCTGTTAAAAAAAGCAATATTAATTTAAAGGAACTAATTTCGTAAATGCAAGTTAATTTGTGAATATTGTTTCGTTTGCCGACCTTTTCTTGGCCTTAACAGCGTAATTTTCGATGTCGTATATCGGTCGTCGCTTCCTTTATATCATTCCCGAAACGTTCCTATTTACCCATTTTATTGTGATACGGGTGTATAAATTAACGTTTCACCTTCACTTTGAGTTATTTATTCGTTTTCATTATTTGACGTCGCCTTAAGGGTTTTTTTGGGTTAATATAGCCACAAATATCAATAATTTGTGTGTGTGTGTGTGTGTGTGTTATTTTTTCAAAATTAAATTAATCTACGTAAGCGCGATTAGAAATAATATAGTTATATAAGTTAGATAAGTTGGTAACGTAAAAATATACAACAAAATTCCTAATGACATTAAATTTACAGAAAGCGATTCAATATTTAATAAAAAACTTAAATGTCTACTCCTTAACCAAGCATGTTACTCTATTGATGATTTTATGAAAGAGATTATTTAAAATATTATTGTATTCACAACTATTGCACGATGATTATTTAAGAAATTGAAAACTTTGACCAATTTATTTTATCAATCATATTTAATTGTATATAACTGTCGTATTTCAAATGTACCTGTGTGACCTGTAAAATTCTTTTTACCAATAAATAAACTGAACAGAACTGAACGGAGGGTCGAATGGAGTTTTAAGTGAAGCCAAACATTCCGTAGATGTGTTATATAAAGAGAGCAAGTAAATCTAAACATTAGTTCTTTATAGACTATTATTGCTTACATGATATTTATGCAATTCCGTGCGTCGCATATTTATGTTGCGTGCAGTAACGTAATGGTAATATGTTAATTTAGACATATAGTACAACAAGTATTATCATTTGCCTATGTAACATCAAGAATCATATTTATGATAAGATATAGGATATAATATTGTTTTTCTTTATGTTATTCTCGAACTCCCCATCGGCACACAAACCTCTATAAGGTTTTGCCTACGATGGGTCTTGTAATAATCTAAAAAAACTGTAATTTGTTTCCTTATTCAATAAAAAAAAAATATATATCAGTACTCAATTTAGCGCTTATAAGCAACTTAATCATAAGATTGCAATGACTTTCGAAATACGAATTTATACAAATTTTGCTCTATTTATAGTAAAAATTCTATTGCAAAATATAACAATTATTTTTGAGCTCTACGTTGTCGTAGTCAATTTCTCCAATAAAGAAAAAGAAACAGATTAAAGAAAAGCCAGTTTGAAGTAAATTACTTATCACAATATAGCTTTGCTTTATCAACTAATTGATCAAAAGATCAAAAGAAAGTATTTAGTTTCTCGATTGGCCGTGATTGACGCATTTTTCTTACAAAAACTAAATGTTGATTAAAAGCCAAAATGGACTTGGATTACATGGACAAAAGTTAATTGGATTTTGGTTTGTTTAGGAAAGTTACAAAGTTCAATAAAGCTTTTTTGATTTGAAATTGTAAATACATTATGTATAAATAAATGTTACTTGATTGCTTAAATATTGTACGTAAAGGTATATAATGAAACACTGAAACACTACCCAAAAGAAACGACCGAAATTTAAATAAACTGAAACTTCCCTTTTCTAAACTGAAACTGTTCACATCTAGCCCACACTATATGTCAATAAAAATATATAATCACCTCCCAAATAACATAAAAAACGAGAGTAAATTAAGCCTGTTTAGCAAGAAACTAAAAACATTTCTGTTAAATGTTACTATAATATCAGAGAATTTTTTGAAGATATATAATATCTCTTTTGTGATACTTGTGATCGTAAATTGATTGTAATTGTATTTAATATTGTGCATGGCAGATTTTATTTAAATGTAAAATAATTAATTAATTATTTGGCACATATGTAAATAATAATTTGTATAATTTTAGATTAAATAAGTATGTTTCCGTATGTGGAACTATGTTGCCGTGCCCTAACAGGGCGTCACATGAACAGCTTATATTTAAAAACACCTGTACCTGCTATGTGATATGCAATAAATGATTTCAATTTCAATTTCAATTAATAATACAATTTCACCTGTTTTAATAATTGGCATGACAATCAAACATTAAGATAATCCGTAGTTAATTTTTTTTTTATACAAAGAACAAAAACATAACACAAAACACAAGCCTATAATAGAAACGATTTTGTCAATAACCTAAATTTAAGATCGTGTTAAAAATACTGATTTAAACTTTCACGATTTTTACTCATTATTATTTACAACGACGGGACTTAATCGCGTAAAATAAGTATTAAATTCACCTCCGACGTTTCGAGGACGGCGTTGTCCCCGTGGTCTCGGATTTTACGCGATTAAGTCCCGTCGTTGTAAATAATAATGTGTTAAAAATATTGATGAATCCTATCCAGTTAATAATTAGTGTAATGTAGCACCCATCTGGGCTTTGGAACATATAAGTTATTATACAGTAAATAATATGACGTTTTCAATCAAAAGGTACGACATTGTCGCTTCTCGGTAAGGTTGGCTATATGGAAATAGCGCCTTACTGACAAGCGACAATAAGTACCCGTTTGGTTGAAAATGGCACAGTTAGAAGATGTCAAACTTTATGAAAAAACCGGCCAAGTGCGAGTCGGACTCGCGCACGAAGGGTTCGGTGCCATTACGCAAAAAAACGACGAAAAAGTCACGTTTGTTGTACCCACTTAAATATTTATTTTATTCTGTTTTTAGTATTTTGTTGTTACAGCGGCAACAGAAATATATCATCTGTGAAAATTTCAACTGTCTAGCTATCACGGTTCATGAGATACAGCCTGGTGACAGAGAGACAGACAGACTGACTGACGGTGGAGTATTAGTAATAAGGTCACATTTTTACCCTTTGGTTACGGAACCCGAAAAAACCACACAGCAGTAAAATGCAAAACGCAATTGGAACAATCGATACATCCTGTGACCGGGCGAGGTCGGGCAAACAACTTGTACAATGTAAATTCGTGTGAGGCGCTTTGATCTCGCCGCGGATGTAGGGTTGTCACTAAAATTATGGAGAAAGTTCACTTTTCTACTATACCTCTTAATTACCTCTCGCGTCGAATGATTGTCCCTGTGACAATACCTTCAAGTATCTTATGGTTGTGGTCAATTTTAAAATATTTGATTACATATCGGTATGTTTTTACCGTTTTATCTTATCTTATACCTTTAAACGAGCAATTCTTGTATATAAAATAAAATAAATAAATAAAAATAGCCTTTATTTCTACTATTACATTTACATAATAATTTAATCACATTTACAGGTTAGGTAATAGTAGTCGCCTCCGTGGCGTAGGCCTCCCCCAAGCTCTTCCACAGTGCTCTGTCACGAGCCTTACTCATCCAATCTAAACCCGTTATTTCGGTGAAGACATCCCTCCATCTCTTCCTCGGGTGTCCTTGACCTCTGTTCCCTTCGTACGGGTACCATTCCACCAAACGCTTCGTCCACCTGTTCTCCATACGGCATATGTGCCCTGCCCATTGCCATTTTAATTTTCTCATTTTGGTTTTTACATCTACCACTTTTGTTGTTTTTCTTATTTTGTGGTTGTTTACCCTGTCTGCTATCTTTATCCCGAGCATACTTCTTTCCATCTTGCGTTGGCAAACAGCGATTCTTTCTTCATCTTTCTTCCTTAAAGACCATGTCTGACAACCATATGTTAAGCATGGAAGTATAGTCATGTCGTGGAGTTTTTTCTTTATATTAATATGGACAGAGCCGTTTTTCATGATCTCCTTTAATCCCCAGTACTTTTTCCACGATGTAGATATTCTTCTTTGAATTTCCTTTTCTGTGTTGTCTTCAAACGACACTGTTTGGCCAAGATATATATACTCTTCCACGTATTCTATTTTTTCGCCCTCTACAGCAATATCCACGAGTTCGCCGTTGGTCAGGATCTTTGTTTTTGATTTGTTCATTGACAGCCCTACTCTCTTGCTCGCCATTGCTAACTCATTTACCATGCTTTCCAGGTTGGCTGCACTGTCGGCAAAAACGACTATGTCGTCTGCGAAACGTAGGTGGCTCAGTATTTCTCCGTCAATTTTTATGCCTTTCGCTTTCCACTCTACACATCCGAAAACAGATTCCAACACCGCTGAAAATATTTTTGGGCTAAGCGGGTCCCCCTGTCTTACTCCTCTTTGTATGGAGAATGCTGGACCTTCACGCTCTAGACGCACTTTCGCATAACATTTTGTATATATATTGGATATAATGTTTATATATTTTTTATTTACACCTTGTTGCGCCAATGATGACCATATTGCTTCAAAGTGCAGCGAGTCAAAGGCTTTCGTGTAGTCTATAAAGCACATATATAACATTATTCTAAATTCTTTTGCCTTTTCTATGAGTTGGGTAATAGCTTGTATATGGTCTACAGTTGAAAACTTTTTGCGGAATCCTGCTTGTTCGCGTGGTTGGCATTCGTCTAACGTATTTGTTATCCTGTTCAGTATTACTTTCGAGAACACCTTGTATATATTTGTCATAAGGCTAATTGGTCTGTAGTTTCCCAGCTCGCTCTTTGGACCTTTCTTGTGTAGCAATATTATTGTAGATTTAGACCATTGCTCTGGTGTTTTTTCTGATTTTAAAATATTATTAAAGAGTATTTGGAGCGGTCTGAGTAGTGAAGGCAAAAGGGATTTCAACATTTCATTTGTGATGTTGTCATTTCCTGGAGACTTCCCATTTTTTTGTGTCTTTATAGCATATTCTATTTCTGACATAAGAATTTCTGGAGGTTCCATATCCGAGTGTTGTGTATCTTGGGGCTCCCATGTACTTGAAGTTAGAGTTTCATCGGAGTACAGTTCCTTATAAAATAGAGTTGCCTCATTTACTATGTTCCGGCGTCTGGTTTCCATAAAGCCTTGCTTGTTTGTTTCTTTTTTGTATATATGTATATATATATACACATATATATATTTCGGGATTTCGGAAACGGCTCTAACGGTTTCGATTAAACTTGCTATATGGGGATTTATAGGGGCGAAAAGTCTTGTCTCTGGGAAAACTCGCATTTTTTAGTTTTTATATGTTTTACAAGCAAAGCTCGGTCTCCCAGATATTTATTATTTAAATGTTACTTAAAATAAATTAATGTGCTAAACTTCCAAAAAATGTCTACAAGCAGCTTACGTGACAATACAAATATCATAGAGTAACTGATACTAGAGCGGTACTGTCATAGTATGTAACCCTAGTAAATTCACTGCCATCTGTCGACACACTTTAAAACTAAAAATGAAGATTTATAAAAATACGATAGAATGTATTTAAATATATAGATAAATGATTTTTTTTATTTGCATTAATTATTTTTATGATTTTGACCCATGTTCTTTCACTGATATGCGTTAAATTTGATAAATAACAAACGAAACCGACAACGCCATCTATACGACTGTAGGCCAAAACTAGTAGCGCCCTCTGAACGAGAATCAAATTATCTCTTCCAGACAAGTTTTAGCGGAAATTTATAAATTTATGCCATGACATGAGTTAGGTGTTCGGGATGCAATAGAAACATAGCTTGGAATATACACAAAACGAAACAACATACAATACAAATAAAAAAAATACATAGGTAATACAATACAAATATACATATATTAAAATACACGTAACAGTGCCAGCTATAAGCTATTCTTTCTTCTTCTTCTTTCTAAAAAGGGAGCAGATAAAAAGTGAAATTTAATGAGTTTCTTGAAAGGAGTAGGAGAGTGACAACCCTAGCCCCCATAGAATAGTATACGAACAGAGTTTACGTTGGCATCATTCAAATGTATGAAGTCGCTATTTACGTATGACCAGAGCACTCATTACGGATTGTTATTGGAATAATAAAGAGATCGCATCCGTCCGTCCGTCTAGTCGTTACACACTTCCCAGTAGGGGAGACTGGGTACGATTGTTCTGCGGGCTAAAACGATCAAACGATCGTACAAGAAACAGATAAGAACTCTTGCCCACTAACGTCCAGTTTTTTGCGAGATACGGTTTTCTGCAGGATCCCGTTTTAGTAGTATACGTGCTAATATAGTGACGTTCACACGAGCATCCTGTTTGCGGGATACTGCATGCGTACTACAGAAAACTGGATCCTGCAGAAAACCGTACCCGCAAAAAACTGGACGTCATCGTCAGTGGGAAAGCGGCCTAAGCGTTAACCGCCATCGTAGTCGCAACTCGTACAAAATTCCCAATGGGGTACGGTTGTTGTACGGATCAGAACGATCATATAGAAAACAAATAAGTTTTAGATTCGTAAATGAGGAATAGGGTTTGTTATTTTAGAATTGTTTTTGTGCATTTTTGGCGGAAGTATTTTACACTGCAACATTTACTATACATAGGGAACAATAATTTTAACTAAACCAGGCATGACTCACACCGCGATTTCGTCGCGCCGCTACAAGTAAACTCCTCTCCTCTTATGATGCTGATTGTACAAGTGGAACGACATACCCAGTTTCCCCTACAGTTCTATTGCGAAACGATCACTTTATTCTCTAACAAGATTCCGCGAACTGACACTTCTGTTGTTTATTACTCTGTGTTTATCTGTACAAGTTTTGTAAGTCGTTTAGAAATTTTAACTTTTTACGAACTGGTTCAAAAGTTAATTAATATTATGCAGTTGTAAATGGTTTTAGCGCTTTTAGGTTATATGATGAGTAATTAAATGTTGTATTTATTGCTTGTCTAAGTATTTGTGTTAATTATATAAATGTCACATGTTTGATAGCTTTTTTTTGTAACATACAATGTTACGTCATAGACTAACGCAGCGTACTACGTAGGCGAACAACATGCGAACGCGGAGCGAAGCGACGCGGCGCGAGGTGCTTCAATCCTTTGATACCTATAGAAGTGTCCTACGTGGGCGATCTCGTTGCGAACGCGAACGCCGTGGGCCCGCCGCGCCGTGCCGCGCCGCTTCGCGTTCGCGAGTTGTTCGCTTACGTAAGACGCAGCGTAATATGACTACAGATCAAGTTGCGGAAAGTTAAAATAAAATCCTAAAAATATATCCATAAATAAACAAAATGGTTTGTTTTTAAATGCGAAGTTTCATTTCCCATACAAAATTATTATTTTATTTTTATTTTGTTTTATTTATTAGGAAAACTTACAGCTGAAGTAACACGTTAGGTAATAACATAGAAGCAGTGAGCCAATTACAAGTTTCCACAGATAGAAACTGCGTAAAGTGCATGGTGTGCGAAATTACAACTAATAATACTTACTAACTTATAAATATGCTTTACTTATCTTACTAGAGAGGGAAAATTGGTTTAATCAGTTAACAAGAAGAACAAAAGAGAGAAAAAAGAACAGGATAGAGATACAGTGTAAATATCAGTGTATTTATCCCAACAAATATGGCGGATTCGCGCGAATATTGTATAAAAATCGCGAACACAATTTCCCCGTGCCACCCAAATAGGCGTGCACTTAAATCTGTCGACACGGAGCTTTATTGCCCGGCCTGTCATCGCCATCGCCTTGTCGACATTACACGACATTATGTCGAAAATAAGTCGAAGGGTCCTATTAGTAATTAGTACGTCCACGGGTTAGAATAGGTTACTCATTTCGTTTAAATCACTGGTCATCTGCATTTGGAAAGTAATTGTAGCCTTATTGTGTGAGAATCTGAGAATAGGGATGTTGACTATTTTTTAGAACTTTAGATCTATATATTATTGCAACTAAACTAAACCTCATATCTTGATTTTTTTGCATTAACATTTGGGTTATTAGTACTAGCTTGCAGTTTCAAACCAGTCAAGCCACTAAAGATCTACCTGCAACATTGATAAGTAAAGGTTATTTAACACTTGTTAAGTAGATGTCTAAACACGAAGAAGTGATATTAAAATACGACAAAATACCTTAAGTTATATCATTGATGTATAAAAAAATCTTTTTAGCCTTAATTATACTGCAAAAGGCGTTAGTTTAGAACTAAAGGTTTACCTTAATACGTAACATGACTAACATGAAATAATGACGTTCTTTGCCTACCGAGTCGAGGCTGGAAAGGGCCGGTACAAAGTGGCTTAAATTTTTTAATTGCGACCGCCTTATAATTATTATACGGCTTTGTGCATTCAGCATGTGAGGCCTTTAGCTCGACCAGCCTAGAAGCTCAAAATGACGGGCGACAGCGTCTTTTAAGAGAAATAAGTAAACCATTAATTCGTGTTATCTATAATTTGAATTCCATAAGTCAGATTATTTGAATATGTGACGAGAATGAAAATAAGGAATGAAATTAATAAGAAAAGGAATGAATAGCAGAAAAGTTTACTAACCGTTTAGCATGGTAAGGGCATTCGTGATGCGATGCAGAGGGATGAAATTCAGGTGACGAGAAAGGTAAAGGAGTAAATGAAGTATAAATGTGAGGGGATGAAAGAGGAAATCCAAAGGCACCGGCAAACCAAGAAAAAGATGGATGGTGGCATAGAAAATACATGCCTGCAAGTAAATGGAACCAGGGACGCGATTGATGCTTAGATCCCTATTTTAAATAAAACGTACACAATAGATACCTACAGTGCAATTATTTACTCATTTAAAATTATTTATTTTAAATACTTGGTGATAATATTGTCTTCGGTTACCGCGATAGTTACTCATGAAATAAAACTATGAAAACGGATTATATCGCGTATATTGAATTTATAATACATCCCGACGTTTCGAACTCTTTACAGCGTTCGTGGTCAACGGGTGACTTGGTGATACATAACCTGTTTATGATAACTTGTTTAAATCAGGCTACTTAATGGATGCCCTAGGTTGGATCCTAGGCAGTAAAACTTCATCTTTGCTCTACGCATTGCAAGATTCAAAATATAACACCAGCCACATGTATATAGGCTACGGAGACTGCTTAACATCAGGCGGGCCGTATGCTTGTTTGCCACCGACGTAGTATAAAAAATAATAATAATAAAGTTTCTCACTTACCTACGCATGCCGTCGTCCGCTCTTAGCTTGCCCCGCAGCGTAAAAATTTAATAGACCCGCTCCTTGCGCGACACCCCGTCCGCAAGTAACAAGACTCTTTGCAATATGGATAATATGCTCTTTGGCACAATATCGCGAATATTATGCTCATTAGTGGCGCGGTTATTTGGTTGACATTTTCATTAAGTATTTGGGACATATGTTGAATTAGGAGTTTTAATTTTGGATCATATTTGTGCTACTTGACTTGGATTTATGTTAAGACATAAATATAAAATGTTTTACATTCTTTTTAGACCCGGGACCCTATTACTAAGACTTCGCTGTCCGTCTGTCCGTCTGTCACCAGGCTGTATCTCGTGATCTGTGACAGCTGAAATTTTCACAGATGATGTATTTCGGTTGCCGCTATAACAACAAATACAGATTTAAGTGGGGCAGTGGGACAAAACAGAATAAAATAGAGATTTAAGTGGGGCTCCCATACAACAAACGTGATTTTTGACTGAAGTTAAGCAACGTCGGGCGGGGTTAGTACTTTAATGGGTGACCATTTTTATAGATAATGGGTACGGAACCCTTCGTGTGTGAGTCCGACTCGCACTTGGCCGGTTTTTTTTTTTTTCATTTTATATTTTGTCTCACGGCTGGGCGAGGCTTTACGTCTTACTGTTAAATGTTAATAGGGAATAAATATAGTATAAATTTAATGTAATTTTGATTATGACTGAAACTAATTATTTATTTTTTCTTTTTTACAGGTAATTTCTATTGAATCACTAGAAGATGCGCTACCAAAACATTGAGTAAAGTATACGATATGAATCCTATGAAACATGCATCTCAAGTATTCCAAATTCTTGTAATAGCTTTCATCTAAATAAAACATTCAAGGGGTTTATATTATAACCGACTGTGAACATTAATCATGCGCATAAACAGGACATTTTTAACCACTTATCAGATTAAATTAGGATAGTCTCCGGTTAAATAATTAACGGTACCAAGAAACCCGAGCCTCTAATGCTTGCTTTTAATCGTTGTCTTTAATTGCACCATACTGGATAAACCCGACCATTTCGAACAACCAAGTTCTACACTAAACACGACCCGTATTCCAAACGGATAAGGTTGCTTTTACTAAATTTAAGTGTGAATATATCTTGGTTATCTATTTGTAAGGACATATAGCTTTTAATTCACACGCATAAATGTGGTTATCTAAATTGTAATAGATACTTGTTACTTGAAGTATTTGAAGAGAATGAAAACCTTTTTGTGGCGTTTGATTACATTGGGTTACTGTTTGATAAGGTTTTATGGTATTTGTAGTGCTTTAGTTTGTTTAAAGCGACCTTTGATTCAAAGGTTCACGACCTAAGAAAGTAAGGTAGAGATTTTATTATAGATGGCGCTCTTGACGGTTGATTTTTTCGTTAGAATTAGCTGAAAAGAAAATGCCGCGTCGAAAATATTGACAGTGGTAGATAATTTACTAATATCGAACCTACTGATGCCCCATTAGAAATTATCCAAAATTGCGAAATTTCCACTTGGAAAGTTTTGGAAACTTCTTATATTTTATGTACTTATAGGAAGCGAATTTTTTTCCATTTCCAAAATAGAATTTTCTTTTGTTTCGTGTGAAATTTTTCCGACATATCCAAGAACTTTTCCAACTTTTTGGATTTTTTCCATAACTGGGACATTTTGTAAATGAAATATATTTTCGTCTTGTGTATTTCAATTTTAATAAGAGACCAAAGCCGCGGCTATACAATAAATATTATAAATAAATATTATACGGACATTCATACATAAATTGGCTAAGTCCCACGGTAAGCTCAAGAAGGCTTGTGTTGTGGGTAATCAGACAACGATATATATAATACTTATACAAATACTTAAATACATAGAAAACATCCATGACTCAGGAACAAATATCTGTGTTCATCACACAAATAAATGCCCTTACCGGGATTCGAACCCAGGACCATCGGCTTCACAGGCAGGGTCACTACCCACTAGGCCAGACCGGTCGTCATGGACCGTATAACACGCCAGTTCCATTAAAAGTAATTTAAGTTTTTTATCAACTGTTGTATCGTTTGATTCTATTATTTCTGCTATAAGCGAATTTAAAATGTTGCCCCAACAACAGCTTCAAATCGAAGTATCGATAAACCATCGATTTTATATCGATGTTCAACATACAACTCGAATTTCGACGAAACTCGATACCCGACCATTACGCGACCATCATTTACGTCCACTGACATACAATGACTACTAAACGACTACTATAGCTACCTAATGACTTATATAAGTGACCATCATATGGCCACTATGCATAGTAGCGGAATTATTCGCTTTTACACAGAAGTATAGGCAAATTAAATTGCTACTATTATCATGGGAGTCGTATGGATAGGTTTACATTTCACGCTGCGAACAACACGGACATTAGCATAGAAATTAGATAATTAGGATAAAGAGATAGATTTGGAAAATAGCTAAGGAGCGCCTAAGGTAGCACATTTGAGGTTTAAAACCTTATGCCTGAGATATATGTAAAAATAAAATATTACACGCACATGTCAGAGAAATAAGCTAAAGGCTGAGATCGAAACTAGTTAATTTCATCATAGCTTGTTTTCGACACCTTCTATTTGTGTAAAGATTACCCCCAAACTCATCATCTTTAACTGTCACTAAAATTACCAAATATATTGTTCTACGCGACTGCTTAGAAAAAAGGAACTTCAATTTTACACCTTATTACAAACAACTTATAGTTGCAATTCGATCGTAACATCAAACGGCTTTAGAACTTTGATTTCGATAATATGGCCTGACAAAAGGAACTTCAATCATACATCCTATTATAAACGAGATAAGGTTGCAATTGGACTGTTAATTCGTATCTTTGATTTTGATGATATGGCGTCACATATATAGTCAAGTGGTCAATAAAATATACCAATACAGACACTAACAACGTTACGGCGTCAGTCCCACGCCACTCATCGTAACTCGGAAATATTTAATTGTAAGTCACTATGTGAGCAGAGATATGTTGTGAACTGGGTGATAGATCTTTCTATCTTCTAACGATATGTACAAAACTGACCTTTCAGTACGACTATTGGTGATATATTCAACATCTGTCTTCAAAACTATCAGTTAAACGTCTTAAAGACTTAGGCCTAGTTGCACCAACCACATTTAACAGACCGATTAACGTCAAACAACAGTAAAATATGAAATTTAATAAAATTTAGCGAACGCTTTAACGGTGACAGACGATTTGGTGCAACTGGCCCTTAGAAGAAGAAACGAGGAGCCGGCCTTAAATTTTCTGGACTTTTAGACCATGTATTTTTCGTATTTAACTTAATTTTACGCATTCCTTCAGCAATTAAGTATGTAATCGTGTTTATGGTTACGCACCGCTCCTATTGCCCCTTGAAACCTCACTCTCCCGTAGCTAGATTCGTGAGTATTTATTCGAGCTGTTTCAACCGTACCCAGCTTACCCTAGTGAATTAGTTCTTCCTACATATCTTGAAATTTCAGTTTAATAGAGATACAGTTTAATAATAAACCGTGCAGTAAATCAGAGCATAATTAATGAGAATTAGAGTGTGGGTGATAACTCGTAATAAAATTTATCGCGCGAAATCAAGGTTGACAGAAGGAAATTGTGATGGTTACATTTACATAATACTGACTTTTATATAATTGTTACTAATTTAAAAATGACCGTCCACAAAATTTTTGCATATAAATATAGGTATTCATTGCCAAAGATCAAAGCAAATTACATAATACTCATATATTTACCTGGCTTCATGAAAAATAGATCTTTGAAATTTCTATAAATATATTTACGGACTCAAAGAAATTAAAAATATGGGCAAATATTATTGTGGACTGTGACGATTTACCTAGTTAATTACTTTTTTAAATTTACATTTGAGTTATAATTTATTACAATGCGCCAAAATCTGTAAAATGTAATTAATTTTACGATTTATATCTAACGATAGACTTAAGAGATTGATCCGACGTCCTGAAATAAAAAAAGACCTCTACCGAGGTTTTTAATTAAACACTTAGCTACCTACTATTGTTTACGAAATTATAGAGGAGAACAAATAGAAAACCCACAAATAGAAAAAAAATATACAAACGTACATTATACCACCAGCGCGTTGTATATCTTTTTCTACTATATAGTGCCCTACATAACAGGTGAGACCAAACGGCACTTTAGACACTAAATGATTCAAATAACTCACTAGCAACAGGTTTTAATCGAAATTTTAACGCCGTACCTTCCACATTCTCTAAAAAAGTTGAAACTAATCAACCAACATAATTCCCAAAATATATCGTTAAAATTTTAATCTTACTACTAAGAGAATAAAACTAATATTTAATTGGGTAATTTCGGAAAAAAAGTTAGTGTCAGATAATTTTAACTATAAAAGGAATGTTCGGATATTCGGCCATTCTTCGGATGCTCGATAAAAGATATGTGTCATTTCTCCTAATAAACGTCTAGTAATGTAGGATAACTTTATTTATAGTGTAACGAAAGGCGAGCGTGTATGAGGAATGTTTTGAAAGTGAAGGAAGCGAAAGAGGTATGTCAAGATCATAGTAAGTGGAAATCCGTGGTCTTTGCCTACCCCTCCGAGAAATAGGCGTGATTATATGTATGTATGTAACGAAAGCGAGGCTAACTAAAATGAAACTATTTAGTTTGGTTCTCTATGACGTGATAGTGACTCCTGAATATTTAAGTGTCGGGTTTTAGAATAACTTACCTACATGGACTGCAAGGAGCATTAAAATATTGTTTTTTATGCTATAGGAGGCACTTGACCAGATTAATCCCCTGATGGTAAGCGATTACCGTCGCCAATGGGCACCTTCAACACCAAAGGGGTAGCAAGTGGATTGTCAACCTTTAAGATAGGAGTACGCTCTTTTCTTGAAGTTTGAAGGTCGTATTGATCCGGAAATACTGCGGGCGACAATTCATTTCAGAGTTTAGATGTTTGGTCAATCATTCAATTTGATTTTTTAGGCATCAAAGGTTAGATCCACTGTTTCCCCTAACATGCGTGATCAAAAAGAAAGAAAGATCAGTATCATATCAAAAACAGATCGAATAACTAAAATTCGAACACTCCTGTTAAACTGTTTCTCCTTCCTAACGCCATTTTGAAGAGTATTGTCAACACTTAAATTCGCTATTTTCTTCGAATTTGAACAGATGTAAAAGATTTACAGGTGATTTCTTATATTAATGGACAATCTTAAATCTGTGTAACGTTACTCCTTCAATTAATATAAAACCTCATCTAAATTCACAATACAATCCAACTAACTTACAGCCTGAAACCCATTCATCCGTAATTACAAAAACATGACCACAAGAACAAACATATTTACATAATCTCACTCATGCATATGAGTTCCTATTCCTATATAAGTATTCAAAGCGTGTCTTTTCAGTTGTCCGTCCGTCTGTCCCGCACAATGGGGATGACAAAGACGATATTTTCCCATATGGGCGCACAAAGAAGCATTGTGCGCGTGCGTTGCGCTTACCACAATTAAGTACATTTAAAGCACGTTCAATTATATACCTTATTTTGTAGCAGTAAAGTTCAAATTCGAATGTGCTGGTGATGGATGGTGTTATGCGTAAACGCACATGTAGATAATATGGCGGATTCCGCTGGGCCATTGTTTTCTGGTGTTCCTTGTAGCTTTGAGACGTTTGGTGAAATCAAATCCGGTATGTTTGTGTGGTTTTAGTGTTGAATTGAGTACCTGCATTCTGCTAAGGAGGATTGGAGTGATATTTGTCGTGAAAGTACTGGCATAGAGAAAAATCGATATGCCATGGTAACGCAGATGTAAGGTACATTGGGATAATTTTGAAAGCGGGATAATTTTGAAAATGGCAAACAGCTATGTACTGAACTATAAGCACTTTCTACTGTAGCAACAGTAAGTAAGATGCCTTGGTAGGCGTTGCATTAGCGTAAGTTTTACTAAAGTATGAAGTGCCTCTGCTTTTATCATGCTTTTATAGATAATTGCCATTTTCAAAATTATTCCGCTTTCGAAGTTATTCAATATGGGTAACTCTTAAGTCCGGTAACTCTTTTATACAATCATGAAATGAATTTTTTTAGTCAAAATAAGTTGAGCTTGCATGGAAAGTATAATTTCAGCTAATTTGTAATTTTTTTTAACTCTTGCGGAAGCTTACTTACTTACTTACTTACGAGTTACTGTGGGATTCTTAGGCCGCTTCCCCACTTGGCGGCGCGGTATCGGTGCAGTGTACTCCGTGCCGCTCCAATCCGCTCCGCTCCGCGCCAATCAGGAAGAAATACTGCGTACTGTACCGATACCGCCCCGCCAAGTGGGGAAGCGGCCTTATCGTTGTTTTTTTTGTCATTTTCCTACAGATATATTCTACAAAAACTGCCATCATTTAAAAAAACTGTCTAAATTTAGACGTGAGATAATATCAATAACCTAACCATTACTACTCACTCAGTAAAATTTCCAAATTTGGAGATCAAAGTAGCTTGAGGGCAATCATTATGATTTATATTAGCATAACATGACATTTAACTTTTACATAAACGTGAACGCTAACGATCTAAGCCTTTTGTGTTCAAAGTAAATATTAGGTAACAAACTATGAAAAGAAAACTCAAGAAATTTAAACTCAACCGGCGACAAACAAAATTCAATAAGTAGTCAATTTGTCAATATTTTTTGAAACCTCGTAACTTAGTACTGTATCGATATTAAGATACGAGCTTTGTTTTTAGTTATCTGTAATAAATTGGGTTTAAGAAGTCATATTTAAAAGGCAGCTTGAAGCTCTACGCAACTTTTTAAAGGTTTGAGTAAGCATTTCGCAAATATTTGCAACCTTTTTGTTTAAATTTAATGATCCCACCGACGCATACGACAACGTGCGACGGTCAACAAATAACGAACCATAGACAGGGGTTTGTCTCAGCCATAGACAAAAGGTCTTTCATTGGCGGGACAATGACGTGTTGTCTCTGCCTCATTTATCATACAGCCAGGTTACTTTCATCCAGTAATTACAATGTACGAGAGGATTCAGACATTTAAAGAGCCTTTCAGAGCTTCTATTGTGGGAATTAATTATTAAACTAGTCATTATTTTTCTCTTTGTATATGCAATAAAATTTCTATTCTCACATTAATTTTAATAAAATAATGTGTTTATATGACGATAAAAGTCCTTTCGAGTGTTGCCAACATTAAAAGTGACATTGGATACTCGAGATACTTTATAGTCGAACCAAACAAAACCAACATAATTAGTAGATCAACGACAGCGGTCAGTGATAACGTACAATAAATTCGAAAAAGGAATCCCGTTCAAAAAAGTTAATCCCACGAATAACGAGCATTGTTATATTCGAATAAGGTCTTTTATAGAGGCTACTTCATTTAAAATACTTGTTTTTTAACGGCGGTTATATTTTTTGGGTCCGTACTGGTATGTCTTACAAATTACGAGGCACTATTTAGTGAGAGAACATTAGTGAGATAATAATTCGTGGAATCAAGTTACACAATCACCTGGTGAGGAATGAGACGAGATTTAGAATTGGTAGTTAAAAGTTCCATGTGTTACTTTCCCACTGGTATAAAATAATTAAATACGTTTTGTTATTGCGAGTCGTTATCTCATATTTTCTGGAATGTCCGCTTCATATTTCCTAGTCATTATTAGTCAAAATTTTATTTTTAAGTAGTTTAAAAAAACAATAACGGTTTGAGGCTCCTCGTTAAAATTGCAACGATCTGACAAAACCGCAAACAAAACCAAAACGTCCCCGATAAAGCACCCTAATTAAAAATCCGAAAATTCAAATTTCGAAAACGACGTTCCAAATTTGTAACACAAAAGGCAGCGGGCGGCGTCGCAAAGGAAAAAGACGATAGTTTCCAGCCAGTCGGAAACCATTTGCAACGATGTCATTACCACGAGTTAAAGGCGTTCGCTTCTTGCATGCCAGTTTAAGATCTGACCTCTTTCGTATAGTTTTGACGGAACTTTTCGTCAACATTTATACTGGTTAGCTGCAAGGCGAGACTCGCGGTAAGCAATAGTAGTATAAGTAAGCGCTTGAAGCGACTTGAAGCGCTTTAAAGGGACTATTGCCGTTGTTCGGGAAGTGCCCTCGCTCGCTAATTGTTTGCGGAAAGGGCTGCTCAAGTATTGTTCCGCTGAGTTTTTACGGTGCGCAAAATATATATTTAATTAAATTTAGAATGGTATTTAGTTTTACATTGACATTTGATTTTTGTAATTTTTGGTTATTTTTATTGTTTGTAAAAATTTCACATGTAAAAGTGCCCCGGTGGTCTATTTGCTGAATAAATGTTTGATGTTAGTGTTTGACAGATACTTATGTGGACCACAATCGAGGTACATTTCGTTGAGTACCTACCTGAAGGATGGTAACGATCTAATTTAATTAGTTTGTCACCGTTCGAGGTTCGACATTATTTAGCGATGAATGTTGCATCTACGTAAGTACTAAAAAACATCTTCATCGTCCTTCCCCCCTACCAAAGATAGATATATAACTCCGTAATAGATGGATACAGTCTAAGGAAAAAACGTGCCTCGAAAATCAAGAAAATTTGATTCTCGTTCAGAGGGCGCTACTAGTTTTGGCCTACAGTCGAATAGATGGCGTTGACGGTTTCGTTTGTTATTTAACAATTTTAACGCATATCAGTGAAAGAACATGGGTCAAAATCATAAAAATAATTAATGCAAATAAAAATAAAATCATTTATCTATATTTAAATACATTCTATCGTATTTTTATAAATCTTCATTTTTAGTTTTAAAGTGTGTCGACAGATGGCAGTGAATTTACTGGGGTTACAAAATTTACTATGACAGTAAAGCTCTAGTATCAGTTACTCTATGCCCCTACAGAGATAACAATAACATTAAGTATAACTAATTTTTGACTTATTAAGCTTTTATTTCATTAATTATGAAACTACAAATGATATTATACTACGGGCTACGCGCTAAGGGTAGCAGAACTTTTTTGAAACGCTTTCAGTATAGACATCGATTTCAATGCAGATTTCATAGTATTACATACATAACTACTTAAAATAGGTCCGGTCAGAGTAGACATAGAGCGATTGTATACAGATATCAAACCTTTTTGGAGGAGTAGTTGTATTTGAATGCAGCGGTACATAATACGTTCAAAAATGAAAAATAATCCCAACTAAGCCATAAAAAGTCGAACATTCCGACTGTACTTGCGCATTTCGACGGGACGCGGCAATTTTTCTCTAATTAAAATTATTCCGATTGTCGTTCCTGCCGCGTTCGTTTGTTGTGCCACGCGTGCCGCCACGAGAGCACTTGTGCTTTTTAGTGCCCACGTTTACCCTTCCTACCACTCAAGTTCCAAACGTCACTTTTATATGACATTTGAACTGTTCATACGACGTTTTGAGTTTAGAACGCAGCGCTTTCCTTTTACATTAGGTATTTTTAAAAGGACGTTATTAGTTGGCTTGGTTAGGAATGTAAGCCGTTTTGGAATGGACAGCCGCTTTGCCGACAAACTTCGGTAAAAAAATAATGGTTCAAAAATCATGTTTCCCACTCAGAGTCAAGGGTTGGTGCTACCAAAATGAACGCTATTTTTATTGTTTGTTGTGAAGTTGGCGTGTGGAGTTTGTAAATGGGGGTTATACGGGTAATGTTGAAATGGGAATGTGAATAGTTAATACTATTTTAGTTTACAAATGGTCCTACAAGTTCAACTGGGATTTAATTTTTTTGACGAGTTAATTTCAAAAATAAATCCTAGGTACGCTGAATGCTGAATTACATAGTGACACGTTAAGGAAATAAGTATTTAGTACCTCGCTAGGTAAATATGCAATACGTACTTGTTCAATAAATAAAATATAAATTCATTTCAACTGTGAAAATCCGGAATATCAAACAACCAATAATTTACTAATCGCATGCCTAAATGCTGGTTGAAAAACTCATGCCATGCGTTCTTTTTTCAAACCCAAACTTTCAAAACAGCGTGCGTTCCATTTTCAAACTCCCGAAAATCGCCAGCCAGCATTTGGCTTATCTGTGCAAACTTCCTTCCGTCACATTAGCGTCATAAAATTCGCATATTGTGCTCGCGCGGCGAACCACGCGTGGCGAAAAAATCGCAAGATAACCTGAGACAAATCGTGTGGCGGTGACGCAGCGACAGTTAATGACGCAAAAATCTCCGAGCGTCATCATGACGCGGTTGCTTGTTAAAAAACTCCCATGAAAGCACCCTTTGTGGCCGGTGATTGGTGATTTTGTTTGATTTCTCTGATGTAGATTTAATTGGGATTGATGATTGGCGTTGTCGGAGTTTGAATGGGCGTTGTTGAGGCTGTAGGAAGTTTTGGAGATTAGCGCACCTGGCGGACACGGGTTGTTTTTCTATTGTTGAGTGGCGTAAATTAGCGGTTTTTGACACCATGAATACTTTGGAGGAGCTTTTGTAGCACAAAAGCCTTCCATGGTAAAGAATTAAGTGGATTTCAGCGTACAGAATGGAAATAAAAAGGATGTACAGAGTTTCCACGTAATTAAGTTAATTTGATTGCCATTTAATGTAATTAATTAAGTAATTTACGATAATATTACTAATTACAGTTTTTATTACCTTGTCACTGAGTCACTGTTAAATAATTACCTACAATTATTTTTGTTATCTTAATGGAATAAAATAGTTGGTGACTCTTAACTCATAAGATTAATAAAAGAAGACGTGAAATTATAAAATCGAAAATATTTTCGTCATGTCAACTAAATCCCCAAGTATTATAGCAATTAATTATGTAAATTCTGTTATATTAAGTGCCGCCAGATGACACAAAACTCCATACAACATTATTAACAAATAACCTTTACCACAAAGAATATTATAAGCCGCTTAAACAATCTGAGCGCTTTCACAACTCCCTCTCATTTCTCCCCAACTGGCATAAACAAGAGAAAGCGAGACAAAACATCACACGATTAAGGGGGTAACAAATCGTAGGCATCATCAAATGTATTAGATGAACTTATTAAAGATGCCAAGGGTCCCTCGTTTATACCAAACCCTGTCCCCCATAGGAGGCATGGGCACCAACATTATTAACAAAGGACATTGTAAAATAGTTCTTAATACTTTGTAATAAGGATCCCCAATTATAAACACAATTAACAGGGTGTAGCAAAAGCTAACAGAAGCATCTTTGTTTAAACAGATAAAATCTCTTTGACAATTTGCTCTTATTCAAATACGTATCCCTATACGGAGCTTTAGGTTGTTTTTAATTATAATGCTTTTATTTTTTTACTGGGGCGATGGGTATGATACTGATTTTAATGTCGTTAGGTACTTATGTATATTAGAATGTTGTAACATAAGGTTTTAATTGCTAGCTTTCGCTTATTCAACAATTTACATATGTATCATATTTCACTAGTTTATTTACTTACCGTTTTTTTTTTGGGTTTGAACTGATAGTTGTAACTAACATAAGAATAAGCTGATAATTTGCAACTGACAAACTGGATTGAAAAATCGAAACGTTTACCACAAATAATGCTTCTTTTAGCAACTTTGCTAGACGTATGGCTGAACAGAATTGCATTTTCCAAATTTTCAAAGCCACCAAAATTCTAGCTCATCATTCATTCCCACCCCAACAACGCTAAATAATCATTACCGGCGGCAAACACGACTAAACGGCTCCTTTCCGCGATCTCCGTGAAACGGAACGACGTTCAAAATTAACAAAACTGATTACATTTGCGAATCTCAAAGGCCGTTTGTTTGGCCGATTCTTCCAACCCGCTGAAAACAGTGACGTATAAAAAACCTTTTCCGACGCGCCGTCAAACAAAATGTGTTTGCCTTGCTTTTATTTTACGCGTATTGTGTACAAAAAAACACCCAACGAATGATTAATCTGTATTTTATTTGCGCGCCGCTCTGAAAAATAAAATACATTCCGTTATCGAAAATCCTGCACGTGTTTAATGTAATATATAATATTATTTTGTACAATTCGTCAGTTTCTGTACCAATAATGTTGCTAATTAATTTCTCATGTACACACCGTCTTATATTAAGATACCTTAACATAAATTTCGTGTTTGAATTCGCAAATTTTGTTTATTATATTCGTCGTATTAAGCGCTAAACGTTACGATTAACATTCTAAATTCAAACACAAATCGGCTTCGAAGTCTCAAAGCGTTTGTCAAATTGCCTTCTCCCCTTGTGGAATTCCATCTTCGAAATTGTTACTGATTGTCTGTTTACATTTCTGTGCTTGTTTAGAATTTAAAGACGTTCATTTAAGTATGGCCTCTGATGTCTCAATCTTCCCCCCTCCGTCGCCTGTGAATGGTAATAATCGGAGGGGGGGGTGAGGCTCAATTTAAAATGGCGCTTTTATTAGCATACTGTACATAATCGTTCGTGAATCAAAGGCGTTCGAATTTCCAAATTTGCCGATATGTAACTTTCGTAAATTAGGCAGCCATCTTTGTTTGTTCTGTGTCTGCCAATCTCGTCATTCTGTGACCGTCTATTCAAAGATATATAGAGACTAGAGAAGGTGTACCTATTTATAGATTTTCATTTTCTTGTCTACTGCTACATCTTTATGTATACTACAATTTTTTTAAGGTGCATTGTGATAATTTCGAATTCGGGATCATTTTGAAAATTGCATATGTATTTACTAAACTATAAGCACTTTTTATTGTAGCAACAGTAAGCAAGATGAATTGGTAAGCATTTCAGTAGGTAGCTTAAGTGGTGCCAAAGTATGATATGTTTCTGGTTTAAATAGTAGATATTTTCAAAACTACCCCGCTTTCGAACTTACCCCAATGCACCATCTTGTAATTTAAATCAACTAAGGAGTCCAAGTCCAATTCAAGATTTACCAAAAAAGTATATAAAACTATTTTAGAAAGTACGTACCTTATACATACATACATACATATAATCACGCCTATTTCCCGGAGGGGTAGGCAGAGACCACGGATTTCCACTTGCTACGATCCTGACATACCTCTTTCGCTTCCTTCACTTTCATAACACCTTTTTTAACATTTATACCTTATGTATAAGTATATTCTGTATTTAATCAACTTAAACTAATTCTGTAAAATGCTATTAATTATTTAATGAAACGCATATTAACGGAATGCATTAATACATTTTGCTTACATACAAAGTTAGCCTTTTCCATTCACCGATCATAAAAGCTCCCAGGGGTCCTATTCAAAATCACTCGACGTTTAACGTCCTCTCGCTCGAAACATACGAAGAAATCTGATAAACAAATATATGTAGGGTTACCAGGAGCAAGCTTTTTCCTAAAAAAAACAATACATGTCTAAATTGTACCGGTAAGACTTAGAAAAAATTTCATTGTCCTCAGAAAAAAATTTCTTTGTCCGGTACGTCCTGGGAAAATTCAAAATAAATTAACGCGGCTTAAAGTATATAAGTTTGTAATGTAAAAATTATGGCTACGATTTTTTTATAAATTGAAATAGATATCATACACTAAGGAAAAAGTGACCAAATTCAAGTTTTTTCTTTAGTATATGATATCTATTTCAATTTAAAAAACAAATCAAAATATTTCATAAAATTATTTGATCTGTGCCCTGTTTTTCATTTTAAAAAATCCTGTGTTAACCTTCATATAGCTGAAGATTGGAATCGCCTCATTGACAAACATTTTTTGTCGATGACTGTGTCAAAATGTTAAAGCTGGTACATTCAATTCCATACTAGTCATACTACCATAGCAACATCAGCAAATGACTTAGTGTTCAATATTTTCCCGTCATCTAACTTCTTCGTCTAAATCCGGCCACCTATCAATAGATAAAATTTCTCGGCGTGTCAGTAAAAACCCTAAAACCTGGCAACCCCATTAGCATGGGTTTCAAGAATCGCTGACCACTTGCATAAATTATTTGCTATCAAAAGGACAGGCCCTTTTGTGCGAAATTACGGATCGGAAAAAATAATTTGGACATTTTCTTTAACGTCTCGAGGATCCTATTATATGTTTTTATAAAGAATCCATTCTGTATTGACATTTTCCCTCCTTTGATCTCTGTTTGGAGATAATAACGTATTTGTCTTTGAAATTTATTATGGACTTTTTATGGAGGTTGAGGGTAGGCACTGTAGGCAGGTTGTTTAATTAGCGTTTGAAGCAAATCGAAATTGAATTTCAGGATCACGTGAAACATTTAGATGTGAGTATATTTGTGTATATACTGTATGTATTCGAGTGTATGTATGTAAATCTATCCTCCTCAGTCCTACAACGATTTCACCTTATTTGTTTTTGAGAAGCACCAAAAACAAATTATGTGCTACTTATAATTTTCAACATTCCTAAATAAATGAAAATAATTTAAAAATGAAAAAAAAAACATCATGTATTTTCATCATCACCATTCCTTACGGAACCCTTATAGGAACACTTTGTTGTCCGTCCGTCCGTCCGTCTGTCTGTTAAGACCTTTGACCGAGTTGAAATTAAAACCAAATACGTCTATGGTCCCTTGAAGATGTGAAAAAATCAATAAATTACTAAAAGCATTTAGGCCCTTATTATATGGCACTATCGCCTATCAAGTGTGCATATCCTTGTCACACAAATCACACACACACACATGAGAATGTCACTAGTATCAGTACCCAATAGAGGGCATATACCCAAATGAGCAAATCGGTCGAACGCACATGTAATCTCCCTTTGTGCCCAACAATAGTACGCACTGTCAAACGTGTATGGCTGACATTTTCACTAATTACTCAGACACAACACAATACAATACAATGGTTTTGTCACCAATGCTTTTACAACAGAGTATATAGTTAGTCATACGTCGGCGAAGTGATTTTACTGTAGGGTATTCTCCTACTAGTCAAATCAGTTTCTTATTTAGAATTGTCAAAACGATTTGCTAACATGGAACATGCATATGAAACACAATGACATCACGGTCAACTCACCTACTTTGTATACTTCAATCCTATGGTTCTAGTCTCGCCCGAGATAGTGAATTTCTCCACTTTTTCTTTATTTCTACGCATTGAAATATATTCAGGTCTGTTACAGCCCAAAACTACGTTAAAATCTGTAATTCCTGAAAAAAAATACTACTCAGGCAAAATGTATATATAACCCTGGTACGCCACTCCAACTTTTGAATATTAATCGTGACCTGTATTGTTATTAGTTATTATCAAAACTGCCAAAACAGAAAAATCTTAACATTAAATCATTTTACGGTTTAGACTCACTTGTTGTTGTTGTTGTTAGTATGTCTCACAACAGTTTAAATTCAGAGAAATCTTCTGTGTTATTATAAACTGTATCATTATCATCGCAATACTAATGTAAATTGAGATGCAAAAAGATCAAATGAATCTAAAAGAAGAAGTCCAATACCTAATTGAAAATTGAAAAGCGATCTTCCCCCATTCTTTCATAGCATCCGTTATTAATGAGCCACAATCGCCATCGATGCAAATTACCTTATCTTTCAAATCGTCATAGAGTAGATGGAATTAATAGCTATCGCAAAATAAACCTTAAAGTTTTCTAATAAGATTCAATGTAGAGTGGAAATATCTTACCGGTTACTTCAAAGACAGTTTACTCCAGGATGTGAGATTGAAATTTCTGATCAGACTAGTAATAAACTTACTTTGCTTTAAAATTTTCAAAAGAACGAATAAAGAAAGCGGAGATGTTATTATTAAAATCGGCGCCGACGGAATAAAGGGGTTTATTTAAATGACACCCCGCCATTTTGTTTTTTAAAAGTGGCCGACAAATCTTTGAGTTTATGGAGATTTAAATATGGAATGTGTGGCCGGCCAGTATCGATGACATTGTCGTGATTGTTATCGTTATAATGGTTATTGTCTGTGGCGTATTCCGCGACGACGTTTAATTTAAAATCGGATTGGTTTTTTTGTTCTGTATTTGAGTCTCAACGGTCATTCGTTTGGATGCGGGGTCAGGGTTTTGCATTAACACTAATCTCAGTTTAAGGTGCGATAACTTAAAAAAATATACTTATTGATATCGTCGCCATATTAAATTGGTTCGTGAGGCGGTTAGCAAGTATCTTAATAAGATTTAACGTTAAAATTAGTAAATTTGCAAAACCTTAATGGAATTTAGGTTAAAAAATCGTGTTTAAAATTAACATTCGTTTACCATTCAATCTTTGATTGTGTTCTATCACCGTTCAGTCTGTTGGATAGACAAAAGCTAGTGTTTACGCGCTCTTATTTAGACGTCTGGCAACACTAAACAGCATCAGCAGCAGTTTGTTATTTTATTAAGTGTTCTAATACGAACATTTATTGTAGCCAGCCAGTACTTTACAAAGAATTCCCCTCTAACTTCGCAATCCTAGTATCTAGTTACTTTATTCATTTAAAATTGAGCTTTATTTTGTGAGTTTTAAAGTTCTGTTTACGAATGGAGGAGGTTAAGAGGGACGGTAATCTTATTTTGTTTATACTATACAAGTGTTTCTGTGTATTTAAACTTTTTAGGGTTCCGTACCCAAAGGATAAAAACCAGACCCTTACTAAGACCACTGTTCGTCTGTCTGTCTGTCACCTTGTTGTATTCATCAACCGTAATAGTTAGACAGCTGAAATTCTGCTCAGCTGTATTTCTGTTGCCGGTATAACAGCAAATACTAAAAACAGAATAAAATAAATATTTAAGTGGGGCTCCCATACAACAAACGTGATTGTTTTGCCGTTTTTTTTTTGCGTAATGGTACGGAACCCTTCGTGCGCGAGTCCGACTCGTACTTTGCCGGTTTTTATTATATCTTCTATTCTTAGCGGATATATTTTGGTCGGCCTCTTCAGTGGGATTGTATAAAAATAAATATTTAGTTTTGACCGCCGTTATATTGTAGGGAAGGTTAATATCATTGTAAATAGGCGAATGCGTTGATTGATATAAATACGTTTAAGCCCATTTTGGATGAAAATAAAATTGGTTTGTTTCTCTGTTTACATGCAAGTAGGTAACTGATGTTTATGTTCGGTTTTAGAAATGCTTGTTACAGTTTGGATTTTTTTTTATTACGAAAAGGCAAGCATTTGACCGCAATCTCAACTGATAAATACCTACATGTAAAAGTATGTGTTACCTATACACTGAATGTTCCCTTTTCCATCCGGAAATTGAGATTTAAAAATCATCATTCATTCATTGATTCATAACTTATATGGATTCTGGTGACATTTGTTAAAATTGACATTTAACTGTTTTATGAAGATATAACTCCTTATGTTTTGTTTCTCATCATTTGTTTTCAGAATTGCCGGTAATTTGAATATTGGTGTATTCGGTTAATCCCAAATACTTAAAAAAGTCGGGTGATTCTGAAAATAACCCATAATTCCATCATTATAGTCTGTTTTCAGATTTACCCGACATTCTTAAGTATTATTATCCAAATAGACCATGCTACAATTTTGACCCCATAAATTTTATACCACTCACTCATTCACTCACTCACTCATTTTATTCGTGACAGACATAGTATAGTAGTTATAGACGTGAAACCGAGCGACCAGGGGTAAGAGAAAGACATATTCATGTATTAACAGGTTATAATATATGGCAGCATAATCCTTTTTCTCTTTCACTCTTATAAATATCGGTATTTCGCCATCGCCTCCTACCTGCTGCCATAACCCGACCATGAAAAAAAACCCGGTCGGTGATAATGATAAGGACAAAGCATGGCACTATTTTCTCTTTCCTATCTACTTGACTATCTTTCTCTATCAAAGTGTCAGGCCCTTGACAGATATACGAATAGGTTATATAAAACTAAATTAAATTTAAAACATGTTTTTCCCTCGATTTAAACGACAACCCTAAAAGGACTGTCATTCAACAAACAAATTAATAAAATGAACTAAAAACAATAAAAAAAGCTCCGTTTAAATAGCGCATTGTAAATGGGTACCAATATATCGGCAGTAAAGGCGCAGACAGACGGGTATACAATGATTTGTCAGAAGCGACGGCCGTCAATCCGCGTCGTATGTTAACCGCTTTATGTTAAAACGATGTGATGACGGAGGGCCTCACATTGATATGGTTTAGTAATGTAACGTATACTTTATATTTGTGTTCGTATATGTAGATTCAGGGTAGTCGGCAGCATATTTACCTACACAACTAGAGAACAATATTCATATAATGTGATGAAACTATTAATATATTACGCTTATTAGCAAAAAGCTGGCCACTGGAAGGTTTGGTCACTTTTTCCAAAGATATAACTCCGTAGATGGATACAGTCTAAGGAAAAAACGTGCCTCGAAAATCACGAAAATTTGATTCTCGATCAGATGGCGCCACTACCTTTGGCCTACTCTCGTATAGAGCGTTGACGGTTTCGTTTGTTATTTATAATTTTAACGCATATCAGTGAAAGAACATGGGTCAAAATCATATAAAAATAATTAATTCAAATAAAAAAAATCATTTATACATAATTTAAGTTTTAAAGTATGTCGATAGATGGCAGTGAATTTACTGTGGTTACAAAATTTACTATGACAGTACCGCTTATCCTCTTTGCTTTTTCTTTATATTATGATATATATTTCAGTATATAATTTACAATTATATTTATCTATATGATTAGTGCTTTATCAGTGAAAATGTACAGTTGAGGTAGGTACCTTGGATGAAGACAGCGGAGGGAAGCCATGTCTAGCAGAGGATGTTTTTCATGTGATATGATGATGAGATATGAGATCTACTTTGTATATTTTTGTATTCAACCATGATTTCTCTTTATCTGACATTGTACACAATTCGTAGTTAAAAAAGATTATTTCAAAAGAAAAACTACTTGGTTTTTTACAAACTGACAACATTCTCGGGAATATAATATCTGCATGAAGTGTTTATGATTAATGACTAAGTGTTTTCCGATTTAAAAAAGATGTAAGTAAGTTTGTGGTGTAGTGCACTTACTTCGTTTATAATATTTAAAGTGTTGGTTTGTTTAAATTTTCGAGTGAACATTTATTTTTGCTATCTATGACGTGCAAAATGGAGTAAATATCTCTGTTTGTTTAAAGAATGACCTCGTTTGTGTTTCTATGATTAGTATGATTACATTTTAGTAATAAACTTTAAGTAGGTGTTATACTGTTATTCTGGTAATGTATCCATTTCCTTACTCATTAAGGTCACGACTTCTATACAATAGGTTTACTAATGTATTGCCAAAAATCGTTACCCAAAGTATTACTTCCCAAACTATTTTACGCAAATTATCATTTGGCAAAATTTCATTTCGCAAATTTTCATAATCCAACCTAACCTAACCCAACCTTGTACGTGATTTTCATTTCCCAACTATGGGATTGCGAAATAAAAACTTGCTAAAATTTCATTTGCCATAAGTTTGTTGGGAAGTGAAATTTGGCGATAAATATTTTGGCTAAACGGCGGTATCCCTTTACAATATTATATACTCATTTTATGTACTAGTAGGAGTGTTTGAGAATAAACGCCATTATACTTAAAATCGTAAATTAATCGAAACTTCCGCTCACGCATAGGTAACATGATAAAAAATTTCAACGGTACACTTTTTGTTTTATATAATTTTTAATCGTCGGAGGTTTTTGACAGAGGCGTCAAAAATAATAACATTAACACCTCCCACCCTTCCTTATCCCCTAAAAAACAAAAAACCGCCCTAACCCCACCCCTAAACAAAACCTCCAAATTGAATCGCGTTTACTTTCAAAAAGAACACCTCATAAATCATTCACAAGGGAATCCAAGATGGCGGCACAAAGATAAAATACAAATTGCCCGCCAAAAGCCACAAAGGCATAGACAAACTCGAGACTGCATCTCGTTTTGCATCTTACGTCGTTACCCGGTTCCGGACGCGTTTTGCCCGGTTTTTTGCCGGATGCTTGTTACCCGGCCCGTTAGCTTGAGGCTCCTCCAATTATATCTAGCTCAAACTGGCTGGAACTGGTTGTAACTTTTTATTTTTTCGGCGTTTCTAGGGCCGAAGCTTCAGTGCTTATGGGCGTATTTTGTTGGAAATTGAGTTCTGAAAGCTTTGTTTTCAATTGGGCTACATTTCGATTATGAGAGGTGTAAATTAATAATAAAATCCTAGCGGTAAAGCGTACGGTTTTCTACCGAAGTCCGAACTTAAGTATAGTATCACCAGTAATACCAGTTGCTCTTGGGTGAAAGAAAACTTTTATACATTAGCCAACAATTTCAGTCGTGGGTGAAATTCCGAATCTGCAATATATTCTAAACGCTCTTGTACCTACAATGAGAGGAGGCTTTTGTTGTACAATATTTTATGACATATGTAAAAACTGGTTATGAGCTTTGCAGCTTGAAATAAATGTTTTTTTTGCCCTGCAATGGTGATGATGACGCTGGTATCTGAGGTATACTTAACTACTTACTTACTTACTGCTGCTGTGGCGCGACGACCCGAAGTGGATCTTGGCCTCCGACACCAAAGACCGCCATGCTACTCTGTACAAAGCCGTTTCTGTCCAGTCGACATCCGACTCCGATGACGAGCCGTGTCTGTCAGTGTATCTGAGGTATATGTGAATAATATTGAATTTAAAAACCCGGTTTCAATGTATATTACCAATACTCCTGCTAGTGCCATTTATGATTTGACCACAATATAGTTACATCTAAAAAAATATGTTACATTTTCGTGATATTCCGCAGAAACACTTGAAATCCCACTATTTTGTCCACATTTTCTTCACCCCAGAGATTAGGCCGTCGGTCCATTAGCGACAAAGGGCAGGTGTTGCGAACGCTAAGCTTTATTAATCTTTTCTCTTTGCGGGATTCGCACTTGTCCGACCTCTATTGACGGGTACAAATAATTGTGGTATGAGTAGAAAAGTAATGCTTTTGGGGAAACATTTTGGAATTATAGTATTGTGATGTTTTGTTTTCGGATTTGGTTTGTTTCTTACATGTATTGTGGAATCAAATCATAATTCTAGCTCTAAATTTGAATAATACTATGATCAGTGCAATGAAAACATTGTATGTAAAGTACACAATTTCACTTTTACTGCCTCATCATAGAATTTTGAGTCAGGTTTCGAATTTGCCTTCTGGTGCTCTTACGGTAAGAGCACCAGAAGGCAAATTCGAATTATGAAGGTAAATCTTACCTTCATAAATAATCGAAAAATAACATACGAAAAGTTTAAAGAAATTTCTGCTCTTTTGTACAAAAAATACTCTTCTTGAAGTTAACCCTATTTTTGACAGCAATATTGCCGATATAGGATGTTTAAAATTTTACAACACGCTCGGCGATCGCTCTAATCTTTCTTATAACTTTTTTATAATAAAACGTGTTTCCTAGCATTAACGGCTACCGGACGTGAAACCCTTTTGTTAAATCGCTCTTTCAAGTCTATGTTAATATACTAATACTAAAAATGACTCAAGTCACACGAGATTTGCATTAAAAAGTAGCATTCTGGCACTGGTGAATGGGGCAGATTAGTTTTTGATTTATAGACGTTTCTTTTTGAATGTCGAGATGAAACAAACACATTTGTAGCGGATTAACTGACAAAGTAAGTTGTTGGATTGTTCCCGTAGGAGTTTGGGTAACTAATGTGTCTTAAAGAATAGAATAGAATTTTTCGGCATAAGGCATCATATATCTCGAGTTCATTCCTTACAATCTACGGCAGACGATGTGTTCAAGTGCCGTTCGGATGTCAATTGCAACAATGTCGTTGTTGGCGCCGCTGTATCTGATTATTTCTTTGATAAAATGAGTGACGGACGTCATAATACTCATAATAACGGCAGTAATGCGACAGCGAACGTCACTCATTTTATTAAGGAAATTGACAGATACGGCGGCAGCAATAACGACGTCACCAGTAATGCAGCTGCAGTTGACCTATAGTTACAAAAACATCCAGCTACCCTTGAAAGTGTTCCAGCTGGGATTGCCAGTATACTACACAATACTACATACACTTCAAATTGTTAAGTAAAATTTAAGTTGAAATAAAACTATGAAAACTCAACGGTCAACGGGTGACTGGTCGACGAGTCACTGGTGGACGAGTCACCCGTTGACCACGAACGCTGTAAAGAGTTCGAAACGTCGGGATGTATTATATAAATTCAATATACGCGATATAATCCGTTTTCATAGTTTTATTTCATGAGTAACTATCGCGGTAACCGAAGACAATATTAAAATTTAAGTTGTTGGTGTGCATGCCGCGGCCCAGCCATCGCGAGGATTTCTGGTCGTAGGATGTATATGCGATGAATCAATAGGGCAGATTATCAGTCTTCCGGGATCAATCAGTACCGAAAAATCAGGTAACTATAGTCCTTAAGTACAACTATGGTCCAGTTTTTAACGTTGATTCTTAACGAGCCTTTATGATTTGTACTCGTTACATTTATTTTGGAGCTTATATACACTAATACTCTTTCTATATTATATACTCAACATAATTTGAAAAATATTTATGCATATTTTACTGGAACTTGAATTTGGACCATAGTTGTAAGTTGTGGACTAAAGTTACCTGATTTTACGGTACTTATGTACCACCAATAAGCTTTACCTAAAAGAAGTCATGTAGGTAATTAGTTACACTAACTCGCATTTCATTCCGTGCTCTTTATTTCATTGCGCTCGCAAACTCAAAACGGTGGAAATTACATAAACACTGCTGAAATTCAGAACCATGTAAAATGCGGCTTGAATAATAACGCTACGGCCTTCTTGAATTGTTGCGGATTTTGTGGACATTCCTTTCCTTCCTTTTTTCCTTTACGAATTAATTGTAATAAGATAGTTATTTCTATGTACTATTTCAGAAACATCCATATTTTAGTAAGAACATAGAGCTTTTCGAGAAAAAAGAGCCAAGGTTTTTGTTACAAGGTTATTGGAATTAATAACTGGCAACGCAACTGCCATCTGACCCTTTAAGAACGAGAAAAACAAGGAATTTTGGTTTTCTTAGGACGTTTCCTTCGACTTCGACCGAATATCAAATGATTTAAACATAACTAATGATTCTTACCTACGTTAGGATTACTTCATTAGCACGAATCGATATTAGAACCTACGATCTCTAGTTAAAAAATGTAGCACGCCCAAATCGGGCTACCATAAAGGGGCCCACTGAAATCGGCCTGTCAGTTGTTCGCAACTGTCAAATTTTTGTTCTAACTGACAGGCCGATGTCGTCCGGCGGACTGATAGTCAGTGGGCCCCTTAAGGTAATTCTAGAATAGAATAGAATAGAATTTCTTTATTTGCCAGAATACTTATGGTACAAGATGACAACAGAAAAGGTTTTACATGTATCAGTATTCAGTCGAGGACACGACATGCAAATAATTGACAATTTGATAATTTTAACATAAAATAAAAGTACAATATAGAAAGTAGACTCCAATGCACAGGTAGAACTGCCCCTTACGGAATACTAGAACAAGAAAGACATTATTTACATCATCGGAATATCCACAACATCCCCATCGCCATTATTTCCACTGGCTAACGGAAAACAAAAATAAACATAAGAGCACAGAATAAAAGAAAACTGGAGTGGGACGAGCAACCGGGAGGCTAGAGAATCGAGGCAGGCAAGACAGGGTGGGTGGGGTTTCTGTGTAGCGGCTCGGAATCCCTCAGGGTTCACAGTTTGGGTCCCTTTTGTTTATCGTCAAGTTATTTCCGGTGTTTCGAGTGCGTATTTTTAGGTTAGGGATGAGTTGATAATTATGTTATTCGAGTAGATTTTGAGTATTGTTAGATTTACCTACCAGTTTGGAAAAGGTTTGTTATGGGGAATGTCTTTTCAGAATGTATCATTACGATTACATACGGTTCAAAAAGTATTTAGATTATTTCACGGAAATCTATTACGATTTTCTTTGAACACGCTATGGTACTTAGGTAATGTTAATATACATGTCAATATTTTAGAACTTATTAACCTGGCTATTTTAACATTCAAGGCATTATCGACGAATGGTTACAGTTTTGCCAGTCAAATAGCCAAGTTGGATTGCCGAGTGTTGACTAAAGAATGATTAAACGCGCTTCTTACGACGAATTCTTACTTCTACGTTAGTTCACTGTATAATTTGGTATCAATATCACACTTTAAACATCATTATCATTAATCATCATTAATAACTGGTGACCGAAGAGCTGGCGGCTTCCTCGCACAACGTATCAGCATTGCAATTAAATACAGCGAGGAAATGCTGCCAGCATCCTTGGTACAATGCCTAGTTAAACTAATTAAACTGGAGCTATATAAACTAATTACAGACCTAGATATACCTCATGTCATTGTGTGCAAAGTTTTATTACAAATATTACAATCCAACACGTACCTACCTTTAAAATGAGAGCGATGAAAAGGTGCAATTCGGGGACTTAATATCGTTTAGTAGTGCCACTGTATATATCTAAACGAAAATACCTATATTTTAGAATCGACTTCGCCATTTAGAAGTTCAACCGGAAAACCTGAACAATCAAACTATTGCGCTTTGGCCGCTTTGAAACATCCGCACGCCGCTAACTAGCCGACATCAAAGTGTCAACACGCCAAACGTCATTATTGGCACGTGGCGCGCGCGCCGATGGTATCGCGATGGCAAATCCGACCGCAGGGTTTACAACCCCTGTCGCGTTCCGATTGCTTGACGAGCAAAATTGTAATGCCCATTTTAACGTTTTTCATAGTAACGTTATTTTCTTTGCATAAACAGCGAGAAAAGCAGAATATCACTTTTCATGTTTGTTTTTTAGGGTTCCGTACCCAAAGGATAAAAACGGGACGCTATTACTAAGACTCCGCTGTCCGTCTGTCCGTCTGTCCGTCCGTCTGTCCGTCTGTCTGTCACCAGGCTGTATCTCATGAACCGTGATAGCTAGACAGTTGAAATTTTCACAGATGATGTATTTCTGTTGCCACTATAACAACAAATACTATAAACAGAATACTTAATATAAATATTTAAATGGGGCTACCATACAACAAACGTGATTCTTTTGCTGTTTTTTCCGTAATGGTACGGAACCCTTCGTGCGCGAGTCCGACTCGCACTTGGCCGGTTTTTCTTAAGATGACGTACACATGATAAAACGAGTAACGTTTGCCGCCCCATTACTCTCGCGATGATGGGTATGAGTATGAGTATGAGTATCAAGTCAAATTGACAAATATAGCGGCGGCAACAACAACGCCTCAACGTAATGCGGCTGCCATTGTCATCCGAACGTCACCTTTTTGCTCTGTTCTTAATACAGCAGTTCATGTAAGCAGTTGGTCCGAAAAGCCAAATAACCCAGAAACAGGTTTTGTTTTAATACCAGCCGGGTTTAGAAAACCCGTTGCAGAACAAAACTTTACCCGGAAAACCTAAATACACGAAACAAAAATAGCTACGTGAAGAAAAACGAATAAGAAAATGTACCTACGATCATCAACCTTTCGTATGCGCTGTCAAAAAAAATCTATTTAAATTCTAGACAACTTCATGATTAAGTTTAACATATATGAAGCAGATCTGCTACTAAGCATACCAAAGGTTTATAATGATAATATATGTGAAATTTCGGTATTATAAATTAAATACATGGATATTATAGATATTAATCATTCCGATAATTTTGAGACCACGCCATAGCCCGAGTTACACTGGTTCACCCGAACTATTCAAGCATGATACAACCCCTGGCTATGGGCACGAGCAACATTTGAACAATTGACGACCCCTGGCTCAGGGGCGCAGCGGTGGAACAATGTTGGCAGTTTTTAAGTGGCGCGTGATCAGTCATTAAAAAATAATAAATTATGACCCTTGTTTTTTTATTTATACAAAGCTCGTTGAAGAATTATTGTCTTTTACACTAAGACTAGGGTTAATTATACTTTTTTTTTTGCTGTAACGAAGATTTATCTTTTTACAGTTTTGGTTTCCTTTAGGTACCTACCTAAAGGTAAACAAAACATTTTTTTTCAAATTGAAATAATTTTAATAGGCTGAGTGGTTTAAAAATGTTTTGAGATATATCTAAAAACAATTAAACAGCTACAGCCACGAAATTATTCTTAAACTTATCCATTATCAATGTCAATACTGAAAAACGAACTTAAAGAAAAAAAACTTTAATCGCAACATCGCAAATAATAAAAAAATACCTAATACTTAAATAAAGATAAATAATTATACTAGAAATATTATTTGCTGGGTATATTCGATAACAAAACATAAGAAGAAACACTACTCTGAACCGACCACATGTAATAAGTTGATGAAATACTTTAATCGCAACATCGCAAATAATAAAAAAATACCTAATACTTAAATAAAGATAAATAATTATACTAGAAATATTATTTGCTGGGTATATTCGATAACAAAACATAAGAAGAAACACTACTAAACCGACCACATGTAATACGTTGATGAAAACTTACTTACGTCATACAATGTTCATTTTAATCTTTTTTCCATATACAAAGGGCTAATGCTCTTATCGAGAACAATGAACATGCAGATCCCGGCTCAATCAGACCTAAAAGCATTATCAGACGTAAAACATTGTTTAATACGGCATAAACAAAACACGCGAAACGCAGCGTCATCTCGATACGATCTTTGCTGCAGCGGTGCAGATCCGATTGGGCGAATGTTGCAACCCATAATTGCATTGCACGCATGTACGCTTTATTTTGCATCATTATATTAGTGTTTTATGAAAAATTACACGTTTACAAAAAAGGTTTTCTATCCCTGTTTTTAGACGCTCATTCAGTCATGGGCAACATTTTAGTTGGCTGATATTTTTACATATACATAATATATTTTAACTATATATAACTATTAGTTATTTACCGTAATTTTAATTTGATTGAATTTATAATAGCTGTTTGTATCAGTGATTCGGAGAACCGGAGAATGTTTTGTCAAACTTTTATCAGTACTTGGTAAGGAGTCATCATCACCTACCACTAGACATATACGTACATCCTTTCGCTGGGTACAGGTCTTTGATTAAACAAATATCTAATTATCTACCTAATACTAAATCTAAGTCCTTTGGAAACACACATCTCACCTACAAGCCCTCCTAATAGCACTTACAGCCAATAATGCTACTCTATATGTATCTAAATTGCACACATTGGACATACGACATAACGCTTGTAAACCTTAAAAGCACACATCTGACACATCACGGCATATTACAATACTTGATAAAAACCCCAGATAAACGACGCAGCGGGGCGCAGAGGGTCAGCAAAATAATTAAGACTTCTTATTAGCGAGATTTGGAATTTTATGTCGATGATGTTGTCGTAAAATAATATGTAGGGGTGAAAGAACTTACTTGTGATGAGAATATAATGTTTAAGTGGTAATTGAAAGGTGAAAGAAGTGACATAATCCGTTTAGTCATAGAATTAGTTTTATGCTATTTCGTACCTAGGCGTTTTCTAAAAATATTGAAAACCTCTCATTCTACTCAGAATCCACAGCATTCTCCATCCTGCCATTAAAAAAAACATGTCCCAAAATATCCATTCCATTACATCACGTTTTAGTGTGATTTTTTTTGCATTTGTATGTGCGTGACGTACAATTTTCATACAAATTTTTGGGACATTTTTCTTATCATCAAGATAACCCAAAAACACCAGGATCCGTAAGAATCAGGTTCTCAATATTTATTTTAGACAACGCCCACATTTGTTACAGTAGCAGTCAGTATGAACGCCGCTAGGGATTTTATATTATTGTCACTGTGACATGGTACCAAAGTGACATGTGAGTTATCAGAAACCTATTTCCTAAACCGTACATAGATTCATTTACTTAAGATTTACAGGACTCAAGGAAGATTTTTTTACTTTACTATAGTTGATTATTTGGTTTTCCATTAGAGTAATCTGAAACATAAAAAGGCTAATAAGCACTTGAAAAGGTTTAAATAATAACAGGAATAGTTAAATTTATAAACAATTACATCTTTAAATAAAATAATTTAATGACAGACACTAAACTAAACTTATTGCTAAGTAGATTTTATTGTGCACTTCAATATGTCCTTAATTTAAAGCACTTACCTGTTTCTCATATGAGTCTTGTCTTGTGAAGGGTGTCCGCTTCTTTCACAGAAAATTGTTTCATAGAATGTAATGTTTCGCAGAACTTTTTTTTTTCAAAAACCGTTCTTTTTAGGTATAGCTAAATTGTGTAGTCATTGTATGTCATTGTGTAGAACCCATTAGGAGACAGAAAAGTAGGTTAGATTATGTTGGGACTGCGATCCTTTGTGAAAAAATATGTTTTCTATGTACTGAAAATTCTGTGAAACATTACATTCTATGAAACAATTTTCTGCAAAACAAGGTACAACCCTTGTGAAGATATTTGCAATAGCTGCCTATATTTCAAAAGTTGTATTTGTTCAGATTTAACTTTATTTGCCTACCGTACAGCTGACGCAAATGTATAGAAAATAATAAACTAAAATGTCAAATTCAAATGACCACCTATCGTTTTAATGAAGCCACAGGTCCAGTCGCCGTCAGATATATCGGAGCGGGCAAGGTATTCACAATATCTGAACATGCACTCTAACGCCTTGGCAATAAAGGCGTGCTCAGATATTTGTGAGCACCTCGGGCGCTCTGATATATCTGATGGCGACTGTACAAGATATTTATAGACAGTCTACATATATCTACCTGTATGGCGTTTCGACCAAGTGGAATCTATTTTTCACGACTTATTAAAAACACCGGCCAAGTGCGAGTAGGACTCGCGAACGAAGGGTTCCGTACCATTACGCAAAAAAAGCCAAAAGAATGGCGAATGTTGTATGGGAGCCCCCACTTAAATATTTTTTTGTTGTTATAGCGGCAACAGAAAATTTCAACTGTAATATATCACGGTTCATGAGATACAGCCTGGTGACAGACGGACAATGACAGACGGACAGACAGACAGATGGACGGACAGCGGAGTCTTAGTAATAGGGTCCCGTTTTTACCCTTTGGGTACGGAACCCTAAAAATCTTACAAGCCCATCAAATGGGGTATCATAAGAAGAGCTTTGAAAGGCGATTTTTGGTTTTTTAGTTCGCTTCAAGCGATGCGTACGTTTACGTCGAGGTAAAAACAATATGGCGGAATTCTAGTTAAAATTATGCGACATAAAAAAAATTGCTTTTAGTTTCAGCAATCGCTGTTTTGTCGAGGAAATTACTAATGTCGTATGACGGAATTGGCCGCATTGACCTTATTAAAGAAGAGCTTTGAAAGGCGATTTTTGGTTTTTTAGTTCGCTTCAAGCGATGCGTACGTTTACGTCGAGGTAAAAACAATATGGCGGAATTCTACTTAAAATTATGCGTCATAAAAAAAAATGCTTTTAGTTTCAGCAATCGCTGTTTTGTCGAGGAAATTACTAATGCCGTATGACGGAATTGGCCGCATTGACCTTATTAAAGAAGAGCTTCGAAAGGCGATTTTTGGTTTTTTAGTTCGCTTCAAGCGATGCGTACGTTTACGTCGAGGTAAAAACAATATGGCGGAATTCTAGTTAAAATTATGCGACATAAAAAAAATTGCTTTTAGTTTCAGCAATCGCTGTTTTGTCGAGGAAATTACTAATGCCGTATGACGGAATTGGCCGCATTGACCTTATTAAAGAAGAGCTTTGAAAGGCGATTTTTGGTTTTTTAGTTCGCTTCAAGCGATGCGTACGTTTACGTCGAGGTAAAAACAATATGGCGGAATTCTACTTAAAATTATGCGACATAAAAAAAATGCTTTTAGTTTCAGCAATCGCTATTTTGTCGAGGAAATTACTAATGCCGTATGACGGAATTGGCCGCATTGACCTTATTAAAGAAGAGCTTTGAAAGGCGATCTTTGGTTTTTTAGTTCGCTTCAAGCGATGCGTACGTTTACGTCGAGGTAAAAACAATATGGCGGAATTCTACTTAAAATTATGCGACATAAAAAAAATTGCTTTTAGTTTCAGCAATCGCTGTTTTGTCGAGGAAATTACTAATGCCGTATGACGGAATTGGCTGCATTGACCTTATTAAAGAAGAGCTTTGAAAGGCGATTTTTGACTTTTTAGTTCGCTTTTAAAGAGCAGTGATTTTATTTATTATAGTTACTTTAGAAGCTTTAGCGTTAACTTCTTTAAAGACTGCTCCAGTTCGACCGGTTAGTCTTTATCTTAAACAGTCGTTTTAAAAGCAAGAGCTAATCAAAACCAGGAAAACTTAAATCCCAGTCATCGGGGCAATTTGCGGATCAGACCGATCAGTCCGGCGATCAGATAACTGGTCTCGTTATTGCAACTCAGCGATGCAATAATTAATTCAGGATACATTGTGCAATCTGTTGTCGATATTAAAATGCATTTTAATGCAACACAGACATGTGTAGAGTCGAGATATTTAAATAAAATTGAACTACATATATGAATATGAACTGTACAAAGAACAATTAAATTTTATTCATCATTCTTACCACACTCACGAAAAAGCGCAGGAGATTGTTTTTCTAGTGAATGTAAGCTTATTTAATTTTAAGAACATCTGTAATACCATGGTTTGCAACAAATAAATGATTATGATTATCTTAATTTCATATCATATCATATCATTTATTTATTGCATTGTAAATAACATTATATTTCTTCTATGTATTGCCCTTACCTGATCCACTTTGACGTCTCACTACATTGGATTCGTGATCGCCAATGTTCTATGAAAAATATGATCATCTGACTGGCCGCAATGTATAAAACAACATTTTATGCGATTTCGGAGATAGCCTCTTAACAAAAGTTGTTCAATGTAAATATAATCACCTCAGCCTCACACAATAAATTTAACATTAATAATTTAACCTATATACATCCCACTGTTCGGCACAGGCCTCAATTGATGCTTAAGAGGAGGCCTATGTCCGGGACCCCCTATTAAAACGTTAAAAAAAATATTTTGAGAGTTGCGTCTCCACGCCTCCCCTGTTACTACCGCTACACACATTAGCGATTCATTTTGATATGTCATCGTAATGCCCCGCCAGCCCCTCGCTCGCACTTTTATGCTATCCTTAGATAATCGACACAGGAACATTTCGTCGTTATACTTACTCAACCTGATACCTGCAACAATCATTTGATGGAAATGTCGCTTTTCTTTCATTCGGAATACGGGTGTTTTTGTCATCAAATGAGTGTTGCAGATACGAGGTTGAGTAAGTATAGCGGCGATTTGTTCCATCCAAATTGTTAACTATTCGTAAACCTTATTTAAAAGACATTAAGGTTCACAATTGGGTAGCAAGTTGGTGTAAGCAGGCATTGTTTTCATTAGTAGGGGTTTTACTGAGGTGATAAAAAGTTGTTTTTATTTTGCCGCGATGTAAAATGTAAATTTTGTATCGGTTGTAAAACTTAATCGACCTTGTGCTTTGTGTGCTCTTATTTCACTGTTTGTATTAATATAGTATTTATCAACCTTTAGCATTTTTAACAATAATAAAACTATTATTAAAAAGTAAACTAAAATAAGACTAAATAAATCTAAAATAAAAGCTATATTAAATCTTAAAAAGGCCCCTGCGGCATAGTAACGAAGACGCTGGCAGCATTTCCTCGCTGGATTGTTAAACTAACAAGCTAAGCGAGGAAGCTGCCAGCTCTTCGGTCTCCTGTGGCGTCTCTGAGTCTCTTCGACAGGTCAGGCCAGGCCACCAAATATATAGTACCTATGGATGTTATGACATCAATGTAATTCAAAGGTTTCCTCTTCAGCATGGGGTTTTTTTTTTTCTTATGTACGGAATGTCCGGATGTTCTCTTCTACAGGTTGCATTTTTCAACCGATTATCGTGAAATTTGGTGAGCAGGTTCGGTAGATTTTTTTGATCGGTTTAGTTTTTGAATTATGTTCAAAATGTCGGTGAAATGGGGGTCCGCGAGGTCTACAGCTCATAGAGCCAGAGCCACTAATACAATATGTAGGTATCTCATACAAATTAACCTGGAATAGAATTTTTGATCAACATATTTTTAATAATATACAATATACATGTGTTTACGCGTCATATATTTATTATGCAATACATTTAATGTGACATCCGACATCAACTTTAATCGTGTGAATTAAATCCCAATCCCAAGCGAACATTAAAATTATATTTTTATTGATAATAATGCCATTAATAATACATATATTACAAAACTTTGCACTCTTAATCACATCACCGCTGATTTATTAAATACTAGCTTTTGCCCGCGACTTCGTCTGCGTGGAGTTAGTAATTTGGGTAGCTTATTTTTTATCTAATCGATTCCCCATACAAACTTCCACCCCCCTTTTCACCCCCTTAAAGCATGACTTCTGGGATAAAATCTACTATGTCCTTCCCCGGGACTCAAACTATCTATATACCAAATTTCAACTAAATCGGTTCGTTTGAGCGTGAAGAGGTAGCAGTCAGACAGACAGACACACTTTTGCATTTATAATATTATATAGTATGGATTATTAATATGAGAAATACAACTAATCTCAAATACCAGCTTAATATTAATGTAAACATAAATTCAGGGAAATGTGGATAATTATAATCCAGAAACCCGCGTTGAGCTGGCAATCCATCTGGAAATAAGAATATGTCGACCAATGATATTTTATTATGATCCCACTGAAATCATGAAAGTTAGAAATATGCCAAGTTCCTTATTGATGCAAAAAATAGTGTTACTCTTACCTGAGGGACCAAATCATTTACTAAACGACATGTATCCCCAATTTTTAGGGTTCCGTAAAGGGTAAAAACGGGACCATATTACTAAGACTCCGCTGTCCGTCTGTCTGTCACTAGGCTGTATCTCATGAACCGTGATAGCTAGACAGTTGAAATTTTCAGATGATGTATTTCTGTTGCCGCTATAACAACAAATACTACAAAGTACGGAACCCTCGGTGCGCGAGTCCGACTCGCACTTGGCCGGTTTTTTAGGCTGGCTAGCTAGATCGGCCGTGTGAGTTTCAATAACTGTGAGGTACCTACGCAATTTTGATCAAACTAAATTGTTTTGCTCAACACTTATCATTCGGTCAGCATCTGGTGAGATTAAAATAGAGTTTTAATTTTTACTGTTGTGAGACATACTAATATTAAATCATTTTACGGTTTAGACTCACTTGTTTTAGTCACTCGCGCGACATGTTTCGGAGAGCCTAGGTCTCCTTTCTCAAGCACTAATAGTGCGAGCAGCGTTCACGACGACCGTGTGTTGCGTACATGAACATGTCGCGCGAGTGACTAAAACAAGTGAGTCTAAACCGTAAAATGATTTAATTTTAATTTTTACCTTTTCATAATCATAAAGCTCAGATCATAAGCTTAAAATATTCGGTATAAAATTCTGGTATTTAACTGTACAAATATTATACAAAAATCCGGAGGATCCGAATGGGCCTCAAAGGGTTCCAAGTACTTTGGTTGCAACGCGTGAAAAGTATCTGCCATCATGGAATAGTTTTCCAGATAAAGATAAATTTCTAGTTCGCTGTCTATATAATATGTCTGTCTGTCTGTATTTTTTAAGCACTAGAAAAAAGCGAAACAATTTTGACGTCATTTTATTGAAAACTATTGAAAAACGCTGCAAAAGCGAGTAAAAGAAATAAATACAAACATGTAAAAATGTTATGTAAATAATCGTATATAATTGTTACATATTCGCCGTGACTTATTTTTCAAGTGTTTTTAGGGTTTTTTAGAGGATGATATTTCGTACAACTTGTAAGTTCCGAAAAACTCATTGGTACGATACAAGATACAAGACATTAATTGGTAAAAGTTAATGTTTTACAGGTCAGTAAATAGGTAGGTAAGTACATAGTAGGTACAACATTTCTAGAGTAAGTAATGGTCCCGAATACGAGCCGGGGTTTGAACCCAACACCTCCGGATTGCAAGTCCACCAGCGCTATTGATGCTGTCTGTACATATTGCAATTTTACTCAGTTTTTTTTTAAACTTGGCCGTTCACACCGTCGTCTAGATTTCAAGATCTTGCATTACGTCAGTGTGACGTCTGTTTCATTATACGGATTTCTATCTACGTAAATAAAAGATCAAATATCAACCTTAATGCCCACAGCTTAAAGTTTATTATAGTTTAACATAGAGGGATTAAACTATTTTGATATCGGCTGTGGGTTTTAAATTATGTCACTGTATGTCCGGTCGTCAGCTCTAATCTCTTTGTCAGTAACTATCCTATACATTTCCAACGTATTTTGTTTGATCTTGATCCATTTCATCCTAATCTCAGCTAAGTAGCTTGTCAATTGTGGATGAGATTACATATTGGGCGCCGACAAATTATAGATAATAGATATAATTTATAGGGAAAAGTTGGAGTGGTTTATTTCTAACCATTAGACTACCTTACCACTAAGGCGGAGATTACATCTCTTCTCCGTTACGCTGGATGACAACTTATGCTACTTCCGCCTCAGTGGAAAGGCAGCCTTATGGTTTGCAGACATTTCTACTTAAGTAGAAAGTATTATAGGGCCATTGTTACTAGTGAATTTTCAATATGGAAACATTCGCTGTCAACAAGTATCCCTCGGTAGCTCAGTTGGTGGAGAGGCGGGCTGGTATCGGATTCATGAGATCATTTCGCCCCCGAAACAGTGAGTTTTTCTTTATTAATAATAATAATAATAAAATACTTTATTGTGCACTACAAAGAAAAATACATGTTACAAACAATGACAGGACATAAGTGAGTAGGTAACAACAGGCGGACTTATCGCTAAAAAGCGATCTCTTCCAGACAACCTTCAGATAGCGATTCAGTGGCTAGAAATAAGTTAATGGGCAGTGCAAAATAACAAAGGTGTAAAGTTTACAAATCAAATACCTAAGTATAAATAACAAACAATGAAAAATAAACTACATATATTATTTAAGCAACAATAATACACTACATAAACCTACACAAAATACATAAATACATAATGAGAATTCAAGCAAGAGAAGAATAACGACCAGGTAGCGTGAACAAAAAGAAAAATATATATGTGTAAGTGAAAGGACCAAGACTAAGAAAGAGATTTTAAATAGTGTTCTTTTAGAAGTTTTTTAAAAATGGGTAGGGATTGAGCACGTCTTATATCAATGGGCAAAGCATTCCACAATCTTACAGACTGGAAAGTGAAGGATTTGTTGTAGAACTTACTAGATGACCGAGGGGCAGCAAGAAGGCGATTCTGAGCACACCTAACAGACAAAAGAAAACTAAACCGTTTTTTAAGGTATTCAGGAGTATTTGGAATAAATAAAGTGCGATAGAGTAGAGACAGGATATGTGTATTACGTCGGAAACGAATCGGTAACCACCTGAGCTGTGACCGGAAGCTGGAGACATGATCAAATTTTCGTAGCCCGAAAATGAAGCGAATGCACACATTTTGAAGCCGTTCAATCTTGTTCAATTGCTCTTCGGTAAGATCGAGATAAGAGATGTCGGCATAGTCTAAAATGGGAAGAAGAAGGGATTGGGCCAGCGCGGTTTTAGTGGAAAGTGGTAAAAAGTTGCGGAGACGCCTAAGAGATCCCACAGCGGCAAAAATTTTACGACCGACTTCATTAAGTTGCGGACCCCAGGAAAGAGTACGATCCATAATCACGCCCAGATTCTTTACTTGGGCCGAGTACGGGATCTGGACCCCATCGAATAAAATAGGAGGCAGACTCTCAAAATTCACCTTAGCTATGTTCTTGGGGCTACCAATAATAATAGCTTGGGTCTTCGTAGGATTAACTCTAATTCCATAGCAAGAACTCCAGTGCAAAATGCGCTCTAAATCAGAGTTGGTGGTAAGAATCAGAGAAGGTAGATCCGCAATTGGGCACTGAGAGTAAATTTGGAGGTCGTCGGCATACAAATGATAAGAAGAAAGGAGATTAAGAGAAATAGAATTGATGAAGATGGAAAAGAGAAGGGGAGACAACACGCCACCCTGCGGGACGCCAGCTAGCGTGTTGCACCACGATGAACGAACGTCGTCTATTTTAATACGTTGCCGACGACCTTCCAAGTAACTGCGAAACCACCTAATCGCATCAGGAGATATATTGAGAGTACCTAGCACCCCTAACAGTATATCGAAGTCTACAGTATTAAATGCGTTAGTGAAATCGAGCAATGTCAGTATTGTTAGCTTTCCGTTATCCATTCCTAAACGGATGTCGTCTGTAATTTTAACTAGAGCGGTGACCGTGCTGCAACCAGATCGGAAACCAGACTGAAATGGATTAAGGAGAGAGTTTCTATTTAAAAACGAAGTAAGTTAAGTTTATTTCTAAGCATTATAATTATTTTTTTTAGGGTTCCGTACCCAAAGGGTAAAAACGGGACCCTATTACTAAGACTAAGCTGTCCGTCTGTCTGTCACCAGGCTGTATCTCATGAACCGTGATAGCTAGACAGTTGAAATTTTCACAGATGATGTATTTCTGTTGCCGCTATAATAATAAATACTAAAACGTACGGAACCCTCGGTGCGCGAGTCCGACTCACACTTGGCCGGTTTTTTATATTATAGTGGTATCTTTTGCTGATGTTAAAATTGAATTATAATAATCTTCTACGTTTGATGTTCGGATGGTTGACAGATGGTCGTTATTTATATCGTGATCTTTATTGATCAGATCGAGGCGCCAAATCACGCCCAACTGTTTCTATTGGCAAAGCTTCCATTGTCACAGAAATATAGTGGAACCTCGATAAAATGATCTCAAGGAAAGTACTAATCGTTGATGAATCGCTTCTTTAAATAATGATTTATTGCGATTCATAAACGCATTACAAGCCCGAATTAGCTATGAATCGTTTATCTTCATCTGTCATTTTGACTTATGTATTCGTAAGAAAGGGATAAAACATAATTTAACTAATTCAGGTTTTATAGGAATAACTAATTAATGCGATGTAGTTTTGTGTTAATCCTTACATGCAAAATACTGAAACATAAATGTGACATTTTCAACCAAAAGGTACCACATTGTCGCTTGTCAATAAGGTTGATTTAAAATTGAAGCTGTATGGAAAATATGGAAATAGCGCCTTATGGACAACCGACAATAAGTACCCTTTTGATTGAAAATGGCACAAATATTGATACCCACTGAAACAAGAAAAGCGTCAGCCATGTTATCCTAAAATTAAGACTGTGATGTGATACTTGTGTTGTAAGTCCTTAGTTTCCTGCTACCGAAAGGTTGTCTGGAAGAGATCGCTCCTTAGCGATAAGACCGCCTATTGTTAACTAGCTTTTAAATGCATTTCATTTTCTGTGTATTTTTAACTGTATGGTGCACAATAAAGAATATTTACTTACTTAATTTAATTAAAGTCACTTTGGTTGTCACTTTGTTGTTTTAGTTAATATTGATATTTATTGCATCTAAGGGTTAACGATGATTTGAAATTAAGAAGGTACGGCTTATCGAGGTTCAACTATGCTGAAATTAGCACCCGTTCCATCATCCCTGTACGCCGGTCGGAAGGCACACATGTGATGGAAAACAATATATTAAACCGCAGCTGGCTTCTTCCATCAAATCACGCATTTTTACATCATCTCTCACATTAATAATTCTATCAAAACGCGGTCGAAATGCCAAAACGACGCGCGTAAAATATAAGCACCAGCTAGGCACCGCTATTAAATAAAAGTCCTTTTTACATTAGATAAATCGCGAGCATCTGTCCCTTGCCGATTGCCATACGTTATGCACAGTTTGTTGTTTTTAATAAAAAGTTTAATCCGTTCGGTTATGACGGCAATTTGTCAGCGCGATGGAAAAACTTGCTCGATTACCGCTATTACGCTAAGCGGCCTTTCTGTACGCTCATTATGTCATGTTTATTTATGTATCTTTTGTTTTCCATTAGCGATTATTTTTTCGAATCCATATTTTATATCCCTATATTACTGTCAGCAGTAAAAGGATAAAACCATCTTGAATTTTGCATTCTTTCCGGTCGTTTTCATCACCCAATAACGTCATGTCCTGTACACCCATTAACAGTTCAATGCGTGCTTAATGAAGTTGATAAAATGTATACTGTATTCGTCAAGCTCTTGGCAATTAATTGAACTTCTTTATTTGTCTGTATGTTTTACGGTCTCTGAGATTTAGTGCGGTCTCAGTTTGATTTGTCGTCGTTTCTTTGTTGTGACCGTATATTGTGAGGGTGTGGAAGGAGTGATATCTGGTGAAACGGCTTTCTGAGACAAATTGTTATGGAGAGCGGCGTTTACCGACGCATTTTACTTGGACATAATCGCGATTGTAATTAAGCATTAGTCTGCGTCGATTTTATAGGCAAAGCATTATTTCATGACATTCATTTCTGCAAACGGTTGAAACATACGCTTGACAGTTATTACTTGACAGTAAAATATTTAGTTTTTCACACAAATATTTGAGCACCGTATTCAAGTATGTTAGGAATCGAGTTATACGAGTCATTGTCAAGTAACCAACTACCACTGGGTTGAGTAAGACCCTCCTACTTTCCGAAATTAGTTTAAACTCCTCTCTGTCAAAGGGTCTAGAGTATCGGGTCATAAAACATCATTTATTTCCCCCATTTCTTGGGCCCAACTCTTTTCATTATATATATCAATGACATTTTCGACATAAAACTTAAAAACACAGATATTTTATGCTACGCTGATGACACTGTGATCCTGGTTCACGACGAAACATGGGACAAAACCTTCTGTCAAGCGGAAAATGCACTTATTAAAGTCGCCTCATGGCTCAGTAATAACTTGCTCACACTGAATGTAGACAAAACTAACTTCGTCACATTTTCAAAAACGCGAACTTCCACTCCCTCGGCAGATCGTGTCATTAAATACCACACGTGTCTATCAAACCCTGTCGCCGCATCTATCTCACCAGAACAACCTTGCTCATGTCAAGCAATTGAGAGGCGCGTATTTGTCAAGTATCTGGGGCTACTATTTGATCAGCATCTCACTTTCAACCAGCATATTACCACCCTTGCCGCAAGAGTGAGGAAACTAATTTACGTCGTAAAAAGACTCCGGGATTGCGCGCCTCGTGAAGTGCTACGCATCGTATATCTTGCACTGTGCCAGTCCGTTATACAATATGGAGTGGCTGTCTGGGGTAGCACAGCAAAAAGCCACATGATAATACTTGAACGCGCACAAAGAGCCGTGATAAAAGTTATGTACAAAAAACGCTATCGTTTCCCTACGAATCGGCTGTACTCTGAGACCAAGTTACTAAGGGTGCGTCAGCTCTACATCCTAAAAGCAGTCACGCGTACCCACCGATCCTTACTTAACTCTTCGTCATATAAGGAGATGCTACTAAAGAGAACCTTCAAAGCCCGTCTACCCCCAGTTAGGTCTGCGTTGTCCAGAAAGTCTCCAGACTTCGCACATCCGTACACCTATAACAATATTTGTAGGGCTCTAGATATAAAATCATTGTCGGTTCACAATGTCAAAGTTAAAGTGACAAGATGGTTGAATACTTTATCTTATGCTGAGACGGAAAAACTGACAACGAAGGCTTAACCTTCCCACATAATACAAACCTGCAAACATGCACACACTCCTTTTTGGCACACTCACCACCACCCACACAAACACACGCTCACACCCAAACTTGAATATCATGTTTAGATCTTTTAGTTTAGTTTCTGTATTCTTTAGCTTGTATTGTAGTAATTACTTTTAGTATTAAGATATGTTTAATAACGTGGACATAATTGTCAATCGCTCTCGCAGACTTCCAAGATACAGGCTCAGCCTAGTTTGGAGTCTGATGGATATATCGATACACATGTAAACAACTTTTATGATAATAAACTATTTGTATTTGTATTTGTATTTATATGACTGCATCAAGTAAATTTTAGTCAACAACCTCAAATATTTGTTATCCGCAATTATGAGCAGTAGGTCACTCATGCCAGCAAGCAACTTATAACAATGAGCCAGAACGACTTTCCCGTCATTCTACGCGCTCTGCGTTTTAGATTAGCAAAATGTACTTAATGTTAGTAGAAAAAGTAAGAGTGAATCGCCGAGCGTGGTACGGACATGTGATGCGGAGGGATGAAAGTCATGTGACGAGAAAAGGTATTACCAATGAACATGGAGGGAAGTAACGGGAGAGGTGACAACCGGGGGGGGTGAGACGCGGAAAAGGTGGATGGACTGTGTGAGAGATGATATGACACGAACGCGAGTGAATGATGAGATGACAGGCGAGAGAGAGGTATAGAAGAAAAAGACATGCTGCGCCGACCCCAAATGAATGGCATAAGGGCAAGCGAATGATGATGACTTAATGTTCCAGAAGGCGCTTATTTCCGTACTAAAAGTGTTTTTCTCATTGTTTTAGAATATCGGCAACGTGACAGCAGAGTTGGAGTTCCAAAGACTGCAGCAGGAGCAACTGAGGAGACAGGAGCTGGTACGGCGCGGGCAGCATGGACTGTACCCTGGACCGCCGCTGTCTCTACTGCCGATGTTGGAACAGATGAGGGCTCAACAGCCCAACGTAAGTTCTTGACCGTTTCTGATACTTTTCTGATGTTGTTTAAGGAACGTGATCATAAGCGTCCCAAATACACTCATATATAGGTAGTTATAGATCTTAGGACAAACTGATTGCAACTATAATTGATGGCCTTTTATAGAAAATATTCCATAGAGTTTGCCACTGATCTTTTATCAAAGATGTGACGCAATTACACAATACACATGTAGCGTACAACATTCAATACACATTTTTGGCTTATTAAATAATCAAACAATAGTATTTTCTCTTAACAGTTAGAGACGCTTGTGATGGCTAGCTTTCATTACATCGTTTTTGTTCAAAAAGTCTTCCAATTTGATGAGATACACAAAATAATAAACATGATATATTATTACAAAATAGCGTTCGTTTTCTACCCATTTGTTTCTTGTACGATAGGGGATTAGATAACTTCCTTTAATTAACACGATTGTAAAAACCAACAGTTTAACGGTTTTTAATGAGGCAACTGGACCAAGGTTCTCGTGAATTGCCTTCTTCACATTAGGTAATCGTTAGCCATAGATGCGATAAACTCATTTAATTTGCTCTTAAAGGGAGAGGGAGTAACGGCTAATATTAGAGACTCCTAATAGTCCTAAGGGATTGATTTATTTTGATTTAAATTTATGGCACCTAAAGGAAGCTTTAGATTGAATACCTACTTTTTTGTAAACCAATTCTTAAGGAGCTTTACCGGAAACAGTAAACTTAACTCAGGGATTTTATTTACATATTTATATGAAAATGGCAGTAAAAATATGTATAGTCCATTTAATTCAAAATATAGTAGGTAGGTATATAAAATAAATAGTATAGGTACGCTTTATTTCACACCTCAAAAAGCAACAATTTCAGCTTTAAAGGTAAACAACAGGCAGTCGCTAAAAAGCGGTCTCTTCAATAAAACTAAATATAGTAGGTAGTAGGTAAAATAGCCAAAACGGAGCCATTTTGAGAACCATAACTAATAATTAATTATCTTTCTTAGCACTGAAGATGAAAACGAAAGTTGTACAAAACCGGTGTGTTATGCAAAATGAACCCTGTGGTAATCCATCATCCAATTTCGGAATATAAAAATAACTTGAAGGTTGATGTAACATCCGATTAAGGAAACTTTAGTGTTGACCGCCTTTTAATTGTTTAACACGAAGATGTAACATGTTTTCATTATTAAAAATCCATTTGCAAGCGTCTTTAATTTTCATATTTACAACTTACTGGCCTATCACTAATCTCAGGTCTCAGGTGGATAGTAAACAAGCTTCACGGTGACTTTCTAGAAGAAAGTATTTGAGTTTAGGAACTGAAAACTATTTTATATATAATATCTTATACCTTTAAACGAACAATTCTTGTATATATAGGTACATATATATTTATATATTTTGGGGATATCGGAAACGGCTCGTTTCTTCGTTCGTTCGAAATCCTCAGATTTCGATGAAATTCGCTATTTCTTTTCGGGGGCGAGAAATCGATCTAGCTAGGTCGTCTTATCTCTGGGAAAACGCGCATTTTTGAGCTTTTATATTTTCCCAGCAACGCTCGGTCTCCCAGATATTTTTTCATCTTTAAGGCCGTTCCATCGGTTTGCCGCTGTCACTGTCACATTTTGCAAGAAAGAACGGGAAAGATCATACGCGCCAAGTGTAAATTTTGATCGAATTTTGTCGACCTTACAATATCGAAATTCGAAAGCTATGAAGTTACTATTTAAGTTAAGATTGTTTTTTCTTCTTTTTTTGTTTATAGTATCACATAATAAATAACCCAGTAAACAACGATTAAAAGTCCGAGTTAGAGGTTACTTTGGGAATTAATTGTATCGAGCGAAGTGTCATAATTCGTGTATCGGAAGCCATGTTGTTAAAGATAATATAGTCAAGAACTACATATATTTTTTCCACGTCTACGAATATCAACGCCTCTTAGAAAAACATGATCATATAAGGAGATTTTTCGCCTTCTGGCTCAGGGAACCGCCTTAACATAATAAAAATTCGTTTCATACAGCCAAGCTTTCAACCAGTCCGTAGCTGACTATAATATATAATAACTAATCAACCGCCTCTGTTAAACAGTAGGCTTATAAATGCCGCATTTATTAAAGTTTTGTCACCCCATTTGCTGCCAAAAACTGACCGCGTGATTTGGCTTGCACCGCCTCTCGCGGTGTCTCTAATTGGCCTTATAATTAGTGTGACACGCTTGTACGATACGGCCAATAATTTATGATACACAAAAGTGTGTCAACTAATTTTGCAAACTATACCGAAACCAGTTGTCGATGTACTAAATAAAATTGTAGTACTAACAAAAAAAAACTGCAAAGAAAATTGGCGGCCGATGTAACAAATTCTTTTTGAATTTACTTAGGCATCCTGTTCGATAACAGGCCCCTATATCACAGACGTAAATACACACCCCATAACAGCCGACTTGATGATAGTTAACAGAAAATCTGTAACTACATTTCCGCATCATCATCACATTCATTCATTCACTAAAACGCTAATAACGATTATCCTTTAAGTATCCCGACTTTTGTATCTGTTAGTTGTCATTGTTTTTATTTTTCTTGTATCTACAGGTGGGTTCCCCATGGCCGGCGACCGCGCAGCTAGCACAACTGACCGCCAGCGCGCGCTCCCCGCCGCCAGACCCCGACGCGCCCCTCAACCTCAGCAAGCAGCGCTCCCCGTCGCCGGCGCCGATGATGCTGCCCCGCTTCGTGCCGTACCCACCTGTGCCGGACTCCCCCCAGTACAGCATGCAGAAGGACGACGATTACAACGCGCAGTGTAACAGTAAGTTGAACATAGCTTCTTCTTGTGATGCTACAGTGTGGAGTTCTTCAAAAAGATTCGAACGTCAATATGTTACGATGATCGCTTACTCTTAGTTTGTATGCTTGTTAGGTTTATATGGAGACCTAGATTCTCTGAAATACGTCGCACGAATGACTAAAAATATGTGAATTAAACCGTTAAACTTAAATGTTACAAGTTTTATTCATGTTTACTTCAAGGATACATACATGTCATACAAAATAAAACATTACAAAAATCTTAACCTAAACTAGAACCTAACAAACACAAAAACTATTCACAAAATGCGCCCCGCGCCCCTCCAGATGCAAAGGAGCCCATCAGGCTCGCCGCGTTGCCACGTTGAACAGCGATGGACAACCTTTGCAAAAGGAACGACCCGGAGCGAGGGTCATGACCACTCTCCCGCAACCGTCTGCCCACTTCCCCAATAAAAGTCTTCCGTTAACCGTTAAACTATTAATAAGTAGATACCTAATGTTTAATATGACTCGAGACAGTTAAGATGGTTAGAAAACTTATTACAAAATACAAATTCGATTAGGTTAATTCTTCGGTCACTCACACGAATGAAACCGTGGACAACACCAAAAGCGGCGGCACCTAAGATGATTGAAAAACATGATAATACAATTAAAGTTTCGTACCTTGTTATCTGTCAATCCGTCTACGAAACTGGTTTGTGGCTTTGACAAAACACTTGTTTAATGAATTGAGTCACCTCTGACACAGGCACATCAAAGGAAACACCAGTTGCCGATGACACTGATTCTAAATAGAATTTTTTTATCAGCGTTTGTATGTGAATCAGACTTTTTTTGCTGAAAAACTAAATGTCTCAAGCGGTTTTAATGCCGTAAAATTTTTGTACTTTTCGTTATAGTTTAGTTTTGTTGTTTAACATATAAATAACGGTTAAAGTATCTAAAAGAAATCTGTTATTTTGAATGATACCAGTTACTATTTCATAATTATCTAAAAATGATCCAAAAGGTTGAGATATGTCTATTGTCTACATAACAAACTCTCTCTCTCTCTCTTTAACAAACTTAAGAAAATAGGAAATAATACATTATTCCGGAAAAACGTCTGTCGACTGTTTTAAAGACGGCCGCGTTTCAGCGAGATCGTTAAGGAATACGAGTAAAGCAAGCCAGCGGTTCCTGACAAAATATGTGTATGTCACAGTCTTACAGTTCTTAAAAATGCGAAAAATTTTCATGTTGAATTAACAAATAACAACCTCATCAAATTTCTAGGTCACTTCTTTATCTAAATAGCCCAAACGCATAATCGCCGATTGTGATCTTTCTCTTCTACTCTACAGTTTAGAATGACGTCGCCCTGCGTCACTAATACGTAAGTGTTCCCAAAATATGAACGCGGCTGTCTAACCAAATCATTTATTAGCGCGTTTCGGGACATAACATTGTCAAATTCAAATGTCTACAAGGCTCAATCAACTGATATATTTGACGCGCGACGTTTAAACTGGCTGATTAATATCGATTTTATTTTAACAAAACGTACGATGTAAAACAGAGTTGTTTAATAGTTTAGAATACTTTAGAAGTGTAATTTTAGTTATGGGACTCTGGTTTTAGTCCAATTTGTAGCTTTAAATTGAACAGCTGACTTGTTCAAGGACTTATAAGAAGCTTTATTTGTAAATATACGAGTAAACTGCTTAAATGAGATGTAGATAAATGTTGTTTTATAAAACTTACAAATATAATCTAAATCAAGTCTATATTCTAAAAATATCATAATAGATCTATATTTATTTATTAGTATGTAGTATTTTAGCTTCAATATATAGTCAACAAGTAGAGACACAGTAGCGTAGATAGCATGTTGATTAATAATTATTAAAGTTTAGTAGCTGTGGTAATATTAGAAGAAAATTCTTGAATTTTTACTGCAAATTTTCAGTACTTTTTACCAATGTTTAAAACAACATCTCGCGACATTGATATTCAAATAAAAGTTTAAACCATGACCTGGCCATGCCTTAACAGATCAACTTTTATCATAGATAACACAGATTGCAAAACAATATGGCTGCCAAGTTTAGGGCAGAGGCAAAACATCTTACACAATAATGCTCCAACATTAACCTTGTGTCAGACAAACTTACGAAATGACAATTATTCGCTCTGACAAATTGCAAATTATTGTAAAATTAATAATTGAATTAATTTACTACACGACCTAGACCTAGGTCAGATTTTTTATTTGTAAGTTTTTTAGTGTAGGTCATTATGTTTTTAGCTCACTTTATTGTTTTTTTATAATTGAATCGTCTGTAGATAGACGTCGTTAGGATAAGAGATTATTTATTTTTATTTGAGATGTTTTTCTCGAAGTGTAATGGTTTAGTTATTCGCCCACACACAGAATCGATACATGAACTTTTACTGTCAGAGATGACAAGCGTACATCAACGAACGCCAAACGAAAAAAAGTCATCATGTACAATGTATTGTATTAGAATTTATATTTAGAACATATTTTTTTCGCATCGCACTGCACCCACCTTAACTAATTTCTGTTTGGCACAGTGGTTGACTGGTAAAGAATGACTCGAGGCATTAAGTCCGCCTTTTGTACTTGTTCTTGTGCAATAAAGTTTAAAATAAATAAATAAATAATAAATGTAAAAACAAAGCCTATAAAATATAATCCACTTTAAAACTAAAAATCTACTCCTAAAGCAAATTTACCCGCAAAACAAGACGCCAGTTCCAATTTCACATTTACGAAACCACGAAAATAAACAAGGATTTAGATAAATGGCTTCCAACTCAGAAATGTGAAAATTCACCAACGGGCCATGTCGCCGCTATCCGTTTAATTGCTAAATATAATTAATACATCGTGTACTCTAAAACAGTTATATTCTGCAATCGAAAGTGATATAGGTCACGTAGATTTTCTGTGAAATGTTTGAATCTCATAATAATTTCTAACCTGACATCTTACGTTAGCAATTCAGCCATTTTGTCTTCATCATCTTAAATAAATATATGTTAATGCGAGAAAAATTAAAATGTTACATATTGTTGTGACGGAACTGGTTGCAGGAAATATTAATTAAAGATTGTTTAAAATATTAGCAACATTAGCTACTGTCCATTTATCATAAAAAAACTTATGTTTTCTGCATTTCTGTCCACCTATAATTTTTTATTGGTTACTAATATATTGTAAAGCAAGGTTCACACTTGGCAACGCGTAGTTTGTCAAAGGACTGTCTCATTTCAAACATAGACAGAATCATACTATCTTTGTCTTACACTAGCACCCAAAAGAAAAGGATGAGTACCTATAGTTTTTTTTGTTCTTATTTATTGACAATTTGGTTTACCTATACCTATTCTTCGCGCATTCGCGAGTCTTTCTGCTTAGTGTTAGTTAGTTTTTGCCTACGAAGAAAGAAAACATAGGACTTCCGGTTCGAACGCCATCTTGATAGTAGCCTCGTGATTAATTCCTTTGTTTTTTGCTCATTAATATTGTTTAAAGTGTAATATCGATAGCTTTATTATACAATAATCTAATGTGGTAGTGTGCAGTGAATGGAGAATTAATCTCAAAGCGTGTTTAACCACCATTTTGGAGTCAACGGCCGGTAGTCCACGTGCTTCTCGTAAAATCCAGCTATCGGTTTTACGAGACAACTACAACAACCACCGAACAGCGTCGTGCTCTAAGAGCATTTATTTTGTTCCTACCCTTTTACGTAACATTGGCTACGGGCAACACCGCCCTCAAGTCCATCAAGAAAAAAAAAGAAAGAAAGAAAACATACGAGCTTTACATTCTCGGGTCACGTCAGGTCGCGGCTTTCGCACACGTGTGTAACGGGCATACTACTAATATAAATGACCACGTTCAAGTCAATGAATCTTCGCAAAGATTTACAATAATTAATACAATTTATCTACTCGTCGCTCACGAATTGGAACTCTCTCTGCTTACGAAACTAAAAGCACTATAACATAAAACAATTCGTCTAAATACATTTAGAAATATTAATTACACATGATAATCATCTCGATGTGTTTCTCTAAATCTTATAGACCTGTTTTCGGATTTATTTTTATTACGTTTTGGGTCTTGTTTGTTTGCTCTTCGTTTTTATTACTTTAATCGTTGATGACATTCCTGCAGACCATTGTCGGTTCGGTTGGCGTGCTTTTACTTTTAAATTGTAGGCGTTTTATACTTGACTTCTATACTTAGCTTATGGTATTTTAATAGCGCTGTCTTAAGTCTAAGAGTATTATGTCAGAGTTTTGTTTAACACATGAATTTAAACACAATATAATTATGACAGCGTTAATTTACGTGAGTCAATTCCGTTCCACATCGATTTGTTCGTGTCTTTTGCACCAATATTCTAGTAAAATACTGCCTTGCTAATTGACAGCAAGCAATAGCCAAACTATATTATACTTAAGTACAATAAAACGAGGTACTTTAAATATTTGGCGAGTACCCAACGCAAATACAAAATTGCGGGTGTCGCTCGCTTCCTGCCTAAAACAAGAAGTGCAGGGAACGTGTAATAGATGGCGTTGGGGACGCGCGCTTCCGCTCTGAGCACTGATGCGCACGCAAGTGCTTTGTATTTTTAATCGGATAATATTTCATTTTTCAAAGTGTAGGTACCTATTTAATAAAATGGGATTAGTGAAGAAAGTAACGATCAGAATCGATAAATAAAAACTATTAATAAGTTACCTAAGTGAGCTAACTTTACTAAAACAGTAATAATTATAAGATCGCTGCATAATTTATAATTCATTTAAGTAGTAAGCAGTTATGTTACTTATACTTATACACTGTTTTACAATACCTACTCGTAACTTAATAAAAGTTCCTATAAATTTAAAAGTAGAAATTTTACTGATTTAATTAATTACTAATTTATTCCAACATTAATGGCATCGTTCGCAGATGTTGCTTGTTAAAAATTAAAAAAGTTCCTATTTTCTATTATTAGGTATCTTAGATTTTTGCGCAAATCACTGCGCGAGCGCACCGCCTCAGTATCGCGATCTGCCGTAGGATGTTATAAATTATCTAACTGCGTGTCAAATTAATACGAGGAATGCCCCTCTTTGAGTGGTGGATGCTTCCGCGCGCGGATTAATCGCGTAACTCACGCACACCAAAGCAAAAAAGTCACAAATAAATTAAAATTTAAATGATTAACAGCTCTATAATTAAGCTGGTAGAATTCGAAATTGAATAATATAAGGATGTGATATAGAACGTTTTGGGTTTGAGGGAGTTGGCGAATCCGTCAGCGTTCTAGCGGATGTCGTGATATGACCCAATTTCTGAAGAGATGGGATCTTTTGTATAAAATGTAATATTTTCAGACAGGTTGAGCTGGCTGTCTAATACATCTTGATATCGATGTTGCCTATAGGGACGAACAAACACCACCGAAACAAGTCAAGGTGGTAAATGGAAAATTGTACAACTATTAATTACTATTTAAGTCCTACTTACTAATATTATAAATGTGAAAGTGTGTCTGAATCGATTTAGTTGAAATTTGGTATATAAGAGTTTGAGTCCCGGGATAGGACATAGGATAGTTTTTATCCCAGAAATCATCCTGTAAGGGGGTGAAAAGGGGGATGGAAGTTTGTATGGGAAATCGATAAAAAGCAGATTGGAAAAAAATAAGCTAGGTACCCAAATTACTAGCTCTACGCAGACGAAGTCGCGGGCAAACCTAGTAGTTTATATCGATACCAACATAAATGCGAAATTTTGAGATTTAATTATCATATTAATACTAAGCACAACACCATTTCTATTTCCGTTAAGGCCAGAATCCGTTAACATGATCAATCCTCAACTTGACACCTGTTAGCGAACTAGTTTAATTGCCATGCATTTAATGAGAAGACATATTTAGGAAACTTCCTGCCTCACACAGCTAAACTGTAGAATTACACTTATACTATTGACGTAGAAAAATATTTTATCGACAATTAAATATATATGTTCCGTCATTCGAGGATTAAATTAAATTAAATTCAATTCAAATAATTTATTTCAGAATAAAAATTCCATATACAATTACATTTACATTTAAAAGAAAATAACTAATCTTAAATTAAAACTAAATATGTTAGTAACAATAGGTAATAAATACTTAGAAAAACTATTTAGAGCCGGCAACGCACTTCAACTCCTCTGGTGTCGCAGGCGTCCATGGGCATACAAAAATTTAGACTTTCTGTCAAAAAGGAAAGTTATATTTCGACCATGGATCTTTTCCGCTGAACTACGTCCAAATTATCGACCTACTCCAAAGCGGAACCGTTCGCGTTCCTACTTGATTCTGGAGCGCGTTTATGACAGCTCGTAATAAAGTACGGCTAATTTGATTGGTTTGTATGTTTTACGCTGTTTATTAGCCTCATAATGATTTGTGAAATAATTGTAACATTACAGCATTAGTTATGTAACGTTAGCACATCTGTGTTAGGCAATCATTTTGGATTGAAATATGCTTTACGATGTGTATAATATACTCGTAATGTGTATTGTAATTTTGTTTCACGTTTTGTTTGTACGAGTATCGTGCGTTTCTTCAATTCATTGTTATTGAGTATTTTATCCATTTATAACTTTTACTGCAGAAAAGAAACTAACGTTTAAGTTATGATTAGTACTTACTATAGTTAGAATAATTTCTACCGATCAACTATGAGGCAAAGAAAAATTGTGTGGCGTATTTTTATACTAATATCATAAATTTGTCATAATTATGAAACCGTTAACTTTTCAGGATTTTTGTAAAGTTATCGTATAGATAGGTTAGGTTAGGTTTGTTTTATGACGATCCTGAAAAGTTACGCGTATCTGAGAAAAAACAAATTATGACTATCGAAAATGGACAAACAATACATTATGACAAACTTTATGGGAAACAATAGAGACTCATTCAAACTATTTCTATGCCAAATTTCAACTTAATTGGCTCAGCGGTTTAAGCGTGAAGAGGTACACACAGACAGACAGACTCGCATTTATAATATTAAAATAAGTATGGATTAACATAGTTTTCTTTATAGAAATTTGTTATTTACACCTTGAACTAGGTGTGTGAAACGTAACGACAACTAGTTAACGACATTCCGAACTATACGACATTCCTTCGCGCTCTGTATAATCTTTACTAATGAATTCATCATAATAAAACCTTGTCGGTCCGTTTATGGACCTAAATCACATAATCGAGAAGAATCTGTTGTGTTATTTGGGTTTATGGAAGTTTTGATACTTCTGTCAGCGATTGTACTTTGAAGTTTTGAAAAAACCGGACAAGTGCGAGTCGGACTCGCTCACTGAAGTTCCGTACTTTTTAGTATTTGTTGTTATAGCGGCAACAGGTTGTATCACGGTTCTGAGATACAGCCTGGTGACAGACAGACAGACCGTCAGTGGAGTCTTAGTAATAGAGTCCCGTTTTTAGCCTTTGGTTACGGAATCCTAAAAAGAAACCTGCAAAAATTAGTAGATATATTTTGTATCTTCGTAATTTAGCTAAAAATGGTATCTCCGACACCCCATTAGAAAGGTGTTAATCCTCACTTAACGACCATTTTACGGCATCGTTCACAAATAACCTTAATTTATAGCATAGCTTAGCTTCGCTACTGATGGACTCGTTCCCATACAATTAGTGGACAACAGGCAATTTAGCTTTATTATTTTCCTGCTGTAATAAAATTGTGTAATCCGTTTAAGTAGTTTTGGAGTTTCGTGATTTATTACGACTATGTTTGACGGCCTACGCATATAAACCCAAACATGGGCGTCGCCCGGAGCGGGGGGGGGGACACCTAGAAAACTGAATGTAGGTATGGCTTCCCCCTCTCCCATCGGCCATATGAACTGTCCCCCCACCTCTAAATCTTAATGCTGCAAAAAACAAGCACATTTCAAGCCTTGCCCCATTGAACCTAATGTTTCAGTTCATTTCCCTATTTTTCGTAACCTCATAATTCGAAAACACACCAAAATATAAACCAACTGTTTCTCTTTGCAGCGTCCTCTTGGGGCCAATCACCCGCCGAAGACACCGAGAAAGCCAAGCTCGTCCGCCAACCGAAGCGCGACGAGGCAGGCAAGCCCCACATCAAGCGGCCCATGAACGCCTTCATGGTTTGGGCCAAGGACGAACGCCGGAAGATCCTCAAAGCCTGCCCGGATATGCATAATTCTAACATATCGAAGATATTAGGGGCGCGGTGGAAGTCCATGTCGAACGCTGAGAAACAACCGTACTATGAGGAGCAGTCGAGGCTGTCAAAGCAGCATATGGAGAAGCACCCTGATTATAGGTAAGATTTCTTTTTGTCCTTACACATTTTGTAACCGAAAGTCGTAAGAAACTTTTTATCGGTGGTATCTACTGCGTATGTTTCTTTAGCTATCATATTAGGAGAAAGACTATAAACGGACGCACAGTTAAGTGAATGAAGTCATTGATAAAGTCGCCATGCACTTTTACGGCTGATGGTACACATTTTTTAATTAATAATTAATTAAAATGAGAAGACTGCTCTTATAGCAAGCTCCGTTAAGACTCATTCACTGTGATGTTTTAAACTGGTGAATCTATAGGGGTTCGGGCCAAAACCGTGTATAGCTTTTAAGATTCTCAAAAAGCCAGGAACCTTCTTGTGCATTAATCTAAATTGCAACCCTATATTGATGAACATACCTTCATACTTCCAGGTACCGACCGCGACCCAAGCGGACTTGCATAGTCGACGGCAAGAAGATGCGGATATCGGAATACAAGAACCTGATGCGCACGCGGCGCCAAGAGATGCGGCAGCTGTGGTGCCGGGAGGGGGGCAGCGAGCTGGGCTTCCTCCCCTCGCTGTCGTCCCCAGGGCCTTCGAACTCCTCCCCCCCTCCCAACGGAGGTAACTACATGAACCCCGGTTTCTCTCCCCCGCTGTCGCCGCGCGAGGACGACTGAGGGCCGGCGCGCGGCTGGCCGTACCCGCACGCCGCGCCCCTCGCCCTGCCCCCCTCTCACCACCCCTGGTAACTTCTAGAAAAGAAGAAAATTTTATGGAACATTTTTTTGTGCTACTCGCCTGTAAAGTACGGCGATATCGATGCCAGTGTCACAATTGGATCTCTCTCGTTTATACAAAATGTCTATAATTATGAGATTATTCCATTAGTGAAATAAGCGTTAGGACCCTTTAGGGGTTATTTGGAATATTTGGCGATTATGCAAAATTGTGCCAAACGTTTAACCAACAATTAGGGAATTAGATAAAAAAAGTGTATATAACTTCAATATTTAAAAGATCAGTCCTGAGCTCAGGAAAATGTACATACATCTTTGTAGATATTTAACGTTTTGGCTTATGTAGCGTAAGTTTCAGAGATTATAACTATAGAAGTACCTTTTAACTGTTTTAGACTTGGAAACGTGTTCCAAGGATTGTATGTATTTAGACGCTTTAGACTTAAAATCGAGAATATATCAAACCAAAAATTCGAAGCGTATGCTTGAAAATTGTAGTGTTTTGAACACAGAACTGTTTTGAATCCAGTGAGATCTGTTAAAGCATAATGATTGTAATAAAATAATAATCTTAATACTCATAGTTTTAGTAGAAATCGCTACTATTGTAAGATACAGGTTATTTGGTATTTGTAAGAATAGTGAAAATTGTTTTTCATTTTCTGAGGATTTTTTTGAATCTTTATAAAAGATTGTTTTTGAACCAGTGTGCATAAAGCTTTACATTGTCAATTCAATAATTGTCAATTGTTTTTATACAAACCGGTGTTTATTTCAACGCGATTATTTGTCGCCAAGCAGGTTTGGCTCTCTAAATCTAGTATTATTTGGAGTTACAATTTTACATATTCTAATTTTACCAATTCTGATATGAAATCTTATTGTAACCTGTAAAATTGTAAACTTATACAGTTTTGACGTAGTTACATAAAAGAGCCAATCCATATAGACCAATAATAGAAATCATGATTTTGTAGCGCAGACAATAGCGCCATCTGGACGCTACGCTACGCGCCTCAGCTGTCAAAATAATTCATAAAAAAATATAGAATTAGAAGTTATCTATGGCGACTTCGTGCGTATGATTATCTAGTCTGTGGTTTTAGCAAATGAGTACCAATTTCGAATTTTTTAAATGGATTGGTTTTTTTACACGTAATTATGTCCAAATTCGGTAAAATTGGCACGAGTGTAGACGCGGTATTATCCCCACCGACATGTGGGTTATTATTAAAATAAAATAAAAATGTTCGCTTTATCAAATCGTGCAATTTACATTAGTAGGAAATAGTCTAAGCTGTATGTACAAGCATAATAAATAAAATGTGTCATTGCTTAGAAAACGGTACTTTGGAGAGGTTGGCCCAGAGCCAAGCGCCCATTGGTTAATTTTCCCATGAAACGACACAATTTAGCGTTTATAATAAGTACAGAATACAATGTTGTATAGATATTTAGAGTTAGTTAAACCGTGGTTGTTTAACGTTAATTGCCATTTATAATTTTTGTTATTTATTTTTCTTAAAAGTTTTCGTTTCCCTTTTTTTTAATTTGTAACGCTGTATGCCAGTAATCGAGAACGTAGACTAGAGTAAGAGTAAATTAAAAAAATGTGTACGTGGATTAATGTTTATGGATTAAGTAGTGTGTATTATTCTTAGTAAATGTGTAAGGGTTTAGACAGTGCCGTTAAATTATTTATTTTTATGTTGAATACATGTAAATACGCGATATTTGATGGTAAACGTTAGTAATGTGGTTGTTTTATTATTGATACTTAATATTTCACTTCTGGACGTGTCCATTTTCTTTTCATTCCATTCTTTTTTGCACAGAAATCAATGATCCTCTTGGGTAGAAAAAGCAAAATCGATGTTATGTAAAAATGTAAATTGTATTTGGGTAGGTAAATCAACTTTTTCTTGTCACTCGCTCCCATGCTTATGTTCTCCTGGGCCACTCTTAATATCTTGCTTTATGGTAATTAGTTGAGCATGTATGTCCGTGGTACAACATTTGGACGTAATTTAGCGAAAAGGATCCAATCCACAAAAATCTGTCAGTGAATTTGAACTTTATGTCAAAATGAAGTCAATTTTAGTGCCCGAAAATAGACATCTATGCTCACTGAAACATGTCGAGCTTATATTAGGTGCTCACGACATTTTAAATTCGAAAAGAAAAATTTTAATGACAAATTTAAGATGGATCCTTTTCGTCAAACTACATACCTACGTCCATTCTTACAAACTTTGCTACTATTGTCCCGTGGCTGATGGGACCGAATAAAACAAGAAATAGTTGGTCCACTCATTTGTGCCATTTTCAACCAAAAGGGTACTTATTGTCGCTTGTCAGTAAGGCGCTGTTTCCATATAGCTTCAATTAGAGATCAACCTTATCGACAACCGAAAATGTGGTACCTTTTGGTTGAAAACGTCACATTTATGTACAGTAGGTAAGCATCAAAAGTAGCGGATCAGACTACGCATCAAAAGTATCTATGTACCCAGTCTCAAACAAAAAGATATGTCGTTATGCTAGTACATATTTAGAACAATTAGACTGTAATATACCTATACTTATAAACGCGATCTGTAGAGATTTATCTCTATCTATTTGTGACGTTTTCAACCAAAAGGTACCACATTGTCGGTTGTCGATAAGGTTCATTTCTAATTGAAGCTATATGGAAATAGCGCCTTACTGAAAAGCGACAATAAGTACCCTTTTGGTTGAAAATGGCACTTTTAGAGCGTTGTTTCATACGTTACTATTGATGTACTGTACACACACCGGTTTTGCTTTTTAATTCTGGAACATCGAATGGAAGAAACAATATTGGGAATAGATCTCGAACAACTTTTTAATGTTGCTTACTTAAACATCTTTATTATTTATTATAAACACAAAATTTTGTATAAGTAGATAATCTTGCCATGATTTTTGTTAAAAACGTAAACATCACAGTACTTAAAATAGTATTTTAGATTTTTTTTATGACTTGTTTTTGTCTATTGTATTTTGTTAATATCTCCACAGTGCACCCGTTTGACTTAGCATTCGATTTTTTTCAAATGTATAAGTAGGTAGATTTTAGGTTTTATTACCTAGTATAAACCAGGTCACATTGTTTAAAATTGTGCCAAAACCCAAAAGTATATTAAAAAGTAAACTTTAAAAATATTTGTTTTGTTTCATTTCTTAGTCATAGTCTGTTCGGGTATTTCCGAATAGTCCAAAACTTCTTGATGGAATTATGGGCTATTCGGAATTGCCTACTTGCCATTCTAAATTATTTTAAATTACCGTAATACACCTTTACGGCTACCATGAGTTGACATTTGGGTCAAAACTCTTTACTTTGTCTTGTTTTTGTCCCCAAAAAATGTGATGGAGTGAAGCTTTTTGTATGGGGTGAAATTTAGTTTTTAATTTTTCTCAAGATAATTATAATCTACAGCTAAATCCATCCACCTTTCCCTCGGTTTTCCTCTCCTCGTACTTCCCTCCACATTCATTCTTAATACCTTTCTCGTCACATGACTTTACCAGTAACAGTAGCTATCATTTCTAGATATCAAATAAAAAAAATACAAATAGAAAGGTACATATAATATTTATTCACATACGAACTATATAATAATACAATAATATCAGAATAATTTGAATGAGAGCAATATGGCAATTTACAAAAATATATTATTTAAGTAATTTACAATTGATAATATATTTCAAATTAAGCTATATGTGCTTGATTGATTATCATAAGTACTCGGCAAAAGGATATATTTTTTGGTTTAGCCATTAATCCATTATCTACTAAATTAATGAGATTAGTTGAAAATTAATTAGAAAGTTAAATATTTTTTCTAGGGCTAAATATAACACAAACTTTATATGCGAGATATCTTATTACGTCAAAACTATTGCACGAGCATAATATTGGCTATGTGCGAAGTTGGTGGTGTCGGAAATATAAGCGACGCCAACGCACGACGTGGTGGAAATATGAACTTTTGTAGGATGACATCATCATAATATTTGGCAGCTCTCAACTGTCAAATTAGCAGTATATCTCACACACACTAGGGCGGCGCCACAGTCATGCACGGAGCGAATACCGACCGGTTTTACCACGTGACATAAAAATTACGTAGATAATTAATTACCTAAAAAAAATTGCCGAATTGAAGGTAAAGCATCATAACCACAGTCAATATTAGATATGCCAAGAATATTTGGAAACTATACGGCCATTTTTTTTTAAATTCGGTATTTGGCCGAATACGAAGTAGTTAAGTACTATAGATACTTATTATTCAGCCGTTTTGCACCTATTGCAATAATGTCACTTTTCCGCAAGAACGTCACATTTTATTTGCATGGACACTCACTGCAGGCGGCGGAAAATTTAAAGTGCTATTAAGATTTTTTTATTGAAAGCAGTGTCAGTTAGTTTAGGTATTTACAAAATATTTCAAACTTTACGTATAATATTTGTTCTTTGCATAGTCTTTTACGCGACCTTAGACAATAGCCAATTTTTTTTCCGAGTCAAGTATTGAACTATATTGTATACAATGTACATAACTACATATTTACTTAACCATCGGCAAACAAGCAGGGCACAATTTAATTTTATTAACATCTAAACAAGCCCCATGAAAAATATGGCCACATCGAAACACCCAAATTCCGCCATCTTTGATCAAAAATTCATTCTGCAATGGTAACCCACAGTGGGCGCCTGTAGCCCCATTGTTAAGCTTTTGGACGCCAATGACCGATATATACGCACCGTAGGTTCAACGCCAAATACCGATTAATCGGTCATAGACCACAGAGCAAGATAGACCTACATGCTAGTGCATAAAGTTCAATTTCAGTTTTGACACCGGTGACGTGGCGTTTGGATGACAGCTTTTGTGTTTGACACGGCGTCGAAAAGGTTAAGTGCAAAAGTATTGTCAATAATTATTGATAGTGTGGTGTCAGTAATGATTGCAGGGTTTATTTTAACGTTACCGTTCTATGTATTCACAATTGGACTTAGTTTAACGCTTTAATTCGCAATGTAAATTAGAATTCTCAAAAATTTTGACCCTCTTTTTCCTAACTAGAATCATTAGGACAATCGAGCGACGTAGAGGCTTGAATTCACTTCCTCGGATATTTTTTGCGCTTTAAAAGGTTAACGAAAAGGATTCGTCTTGAAAAAATGCCAGTTAAATAAATAACTTTCTATTTGACAGAAAGTAAACATATTATGGACATTTTTTATGGATTGGTTCATATTCCCTTAATTACGTCCAATTTACAATTTGATTTTACTTTGGCATCGGAAACAATCGGGGCACAATATTGTCAGTATGAGGCCATATATTTGAAAGGTTGATTTTATGATTATCATTCTAGCATCTAGCATTGCATTTTGCATTGTGTTGTTCATTATGTTCATACAATTTACAATAATATACAAATCTTACTTAGCCATCGGCAAACAATCGGGGCACAATTTAACTTTATTAACATCTAAACAAGCCCCATGAAAAATATGGCCACACCGAAACACCCAAAGTCCGCCATCTTTAATTAGAAACTCATTCTGCAACGGCAGTCCACATAACGCACAGTCCGTAGCCCCGTTACTGAGTGTGGGAATATTGTCAATAATTATTGACAGTGGGTCAGTGATGTTTGCAGGTTTGAGTCCCCAGTGTTGGGATTTGGCTGCTATGATGATGGGCAGTGCTGTGTGTTTGATGTCCCCGTTGACAGTTGTGCGTAGAATTTGACAGATCTGAAATGGAATTGACAATACGTTAGTTCTTCACAATAATTAATGAGTCTCTAGTAATATTATAACAGAGTTAGATGAAATTTGGTATGGAGATGGTAGTTACATGGTGGGTGGTAGGTACATGGTAGTTATTATCGCAGAATTCCTTAAAGGTGTGAAAAGATGGGTGGAATTTACTATGAAAGTTGGACAAGTCCTAATTTATAAATTATATATTATGCTGCATTTATATGCCCACTGTCAGAAGTAATGATAGTGATAGTATTGTAAGGAATCATTTAATTTAATTAGTATTTTATATGTAGCTATTTTTAATTGTGTATTATATGTGATTTAAAAATGTTTACACTAAAAATAATTTAATTTATTTTGATTTACCTTTGTATACTAATCTTGTTTTGTAATTTATTTATAAGTTTACTATGGATATCTTATGGAATGGGGATTTAAATATCAGAATAGAAATTGTACAACAAATCCAATCAAAACCTAATTTTATCGTAAAAAAGTGTAATAAAACGTACCTATATGGAAAATAAAATGCCCTAGAGCAGAAACGTAACACTTAATAGAACAACAGCGACCCATTTTCAGAGCAAATTCATAATTTGTATGGATGATCGACGTATTGCGCTTAAATTTTTCAAACGCGCCGCCTTTTTCTATTGATAAAATATTTTGGCGTTTTATATCAAATATTTTAGTTACAATAAAACTTACCTCATTTCTCACATCCTCATATTCATAAGTGTTGTACAACACCTCAGTTATCTGCGTCACTATCGTGCTGTCATACTTCTCATACAACGACACCATCAAACAAGTATGATAGAATTTCATACTGATCTCGCCCGGCGCGATCAATAATGAATGTCTCTCCATCAGCTTTATAGCGTTCCTTCCACCCACTGACTTGATTATCATCGCTCCTAAATCATCCCAGTCTAACGTATCTTTTACGTTGATATTGTCGAACTTTTTATTACAATTCAAACATAAATTTGCATGAAGAGTCACGTACAATTGTATAGTACGATCCCATGTGTCTAATGTGAATTGGGGGAGATATGAGTGGAGTAAGTTTTCATCTAACATTTGAAGTAATATCCGTAAAACGTTCAAAAGGTCTTCGTTCCTTTGTAGGTATAAAATCTTTCTCCATAAATAAGGCATTTTCTTGCAAATGTCGTAGCATTGATCTCTTGTTTGACTCGCCCATTGCTTTTCTATAAATTCATCTATTAATGCTGAAAACATTGGTTTTTCATCTGTTTTCGAATACGGTAAAGGAAAACCACATTCACACCCCATTTCTGAGACTTTTCGAGTTTTTAAATTCACTGTTATACATGAGTCAACAAAGTATTTATATAATGTTTCATCTTTTAATATCGCATCTATATATTCAGCTTTCTTCGATGATAAGTTTAAATAAGTTAGGAATATATTATAAGGTGCATATTTTGATTCTTCCTTAGCTCCTACGGATATGCAATAATTTTCCAGCAATAACATAAGTCGATGGATTCCACTAATATCACAGGAATAGTTTTCTACTATTGATATTAAATTCGATTGTTCTTCTTTACTAACTAAACTTAGTCTAAAATATTGATACAGCGATTTACACACTTTGTCATCTAGATTTTCTATTTTATTGTCTATATCTATGGCCTTTGGACTAGACTCTTTGTAAATAATATCGTTATCTACTTCTATAGGAATATATTCGCTAGGATCTTCGTGCCGAGGTCTCCTTTCTGGCAATTGTACCTCTTGTATACTTTGCTTCTCAATACTGAAATGTTTCATTTTGTCTTCGAAGCCTTCCCATTTCTCTTTCAATTTCTTTTTGCTAGAATTAAGTTTGTCAGTCACTGTGACTCCTAAATCTTTGAAAGCTTGTAATGCTTCGGGTGTCAGATTTCCAAATTTATTTTCTTCATTAGATTTACTTTCATCATCTGACAGACATGTCTGAGCATGATAAGTGTTGTCAACAACGAAAATGCCAGATTTCATTTGAGTTGCATCTTTTAAACTGTCAATTTTATCTAAAACCTTTTCTATATTTTTGATCGCATCTGGCTCAAGTTTCTCTCTAAGACCAACTAAAATGTGCAGTTTTGACGATAAGTTACTTGAAAGCAAGTAATCGCTAAACAAGGCACATATTTCAGCACAGAGAGCATATTTTTCATCTACATAGCACTTTAATAGAAACTTATCAATTTTCAAATATTTCAAATTCAACAAAGCACCGTTGCTTAGCCATATATACAGCTCGTTATTATATATTTTACAATCAACTATATCTTTATATGTATTAAACCACATAGTATCTTCAACGTCATCGACATTTAAAAAATATAAAGCATCTTTTTTGAAACTAAATATGGCACTCTTTATATTAAAAATTTTGGAAAAATTAACCGACTGACCTTCAGCTTCGCTTGTATCTTTATCTATACACAAATTTTCATTGTTATATGATTCTAAAGTGACTACTTTGTAATTTTCAGCTAAACAGTGTTTAAACTGATGTGTTCTCCTAACTGTACCATCGACGGTAGCCTCCCATAACCTAGAAGACGGTCTAGCGCAATATATGAGAGTATTCGCTAATTTCTCTCCAACGGCAAATCCAGCATCATCATCAACAATATTATACTTTTTTACTTCCTTTACATCTTTGGCGTTTTCTGTGGAATTTTCAACATTATCTTTAGTTACAAAACATGCTCCGAATTCCCCATCTCTTAGTTTCTGTCCGATCTGCCTGTATTGTTCTTGGGTTGTATTGCAGACATAGCATCTGGTGAGTGTCGATACGAGCAGCATGCAGTCCCGCATGTCTAGCTGGCATATTCGGGAGTCTAAGCTCATTATGGTCTGTGATGAACTTTGGAACATCGTTTTCGCCTGAAACGTGAATAGTGCTATATATAATAGAATACATTTAGTAATTTAAGATAATAAACAACATTTCTCTATTTCCCTAGCTTACCAAAATTTAACGGGATCTAATATTACTTTTACGTAAAAGAATAAAACGAATATGTGGTATTTTCTAGAAAAAGGGACTTTACAGTCGATGGCGCTTACGCCATTATAAACGATGCTCCGAAATAAATACAATGACGCCCGACGCTGTGCAGCGTAAGCGCCATCGACAATAAGGTCCCTTTTTATAGAAAATGCCCCATATTATTCAGTAAATTGAAGGTAAATACCTAAACAGGTGCCATAATTATGTTATGACTATATTGTCAATGCAAAACTAAATGCTATTAAATTACAAATGCGTTGTGGACATTAAATGCAATTTACAGCCAGTTATTGACATGATAATGTATGCAGATGGCATGAAATTATACACTATTATGATTATGACAAACAGTATCACGCCACGGTTCTATCTAGTACCTATGTAGGTATCATACTGCGCAGCGAATGTAAAAGTATTTTAACATGGAAATTGTACTTTATATCAGTTTAGAGTAAAATTAGTGTTATTAGGGTTCCGTACTCGAAGGACGACAAACGGAATCAATGTGATGATACGGAACCCTTGGGACTCTGCAAGGTCGGGCCGCAATGGAACCAAAGTATTGTATTGTAGTTTAAAGTTTCATATCAATACGGCTATACGATTAGAAATAGGTTGAAATAAAATTGTTACTAAGTAACTTGCTTTTGTTACAAGCACAGAGTTGACAGGGTCGCTAAGACAAATCTGTGAATTCATGACAAGAAATTTTCACAGGCACACGTACTTATCGGTTAAATAAATAGAAAGTGTGCCAAAAATACCTACACAGCTAGTTTTCTTTTATTGCTATTGATGCGTGATGTAAAATATTTTTCACCTCAGCAGCTTGAACAAGCCTACTTTCGTCACTCCCTGGAGTGAGGAAAGTGCGACTTTCCTCACTCCTGGGAGTGAAACAATGTAGCTTTTTAATTTAGTGAAGGCCATGAACTTCATACGGTACGGTACGGTACGGTCTTCCGCTTTCTCGGGACTCAAAATAAACACTCGCAAGAAAAACCAACTTTCCTCTCTTGTTGCACAAATAACTATTTTCTAATTATTTCAATAGGTACAGCCAACAACCCTTTTTTGTACGTAAACATTATTGTGCTTATTGTGCGTTATTTTTCTTTGACCATTGCTGTTTTTTGAAGTTTTCTGTTTTTTGCAACAATAAATGACTTTTTATTTATTTGATTATCGAGTTTGAGATATTGGCCGCTCAGCGTCGACCTGTGAATGTGTGCGTGTCGCGCGTAAACTCGTGGTAATCGGCATTTTATGAATTCACACTTTTGTCTTAGCGACCGTCTGTTTCAAATTTGTGGTTACAAGTGAAGAGTTCACTTGTGAAGTTAATATAGTGTGTTATAAGATACTTACAATAAAACTGTGTAAGTGTAAGACGGATATCCGGCCCACGTCGTCTCCGGTGAACAGCAGGTTACCGCTCCAAGCCATGGCGGTGACCTCGTTGCCGGCATGCTCCTAAAATAAGTACTTACAAATAAGAGTTTAAAACTTTAACCTGGCCAAGACACTATTAATCCTTTGGTGTTTTATGTACTATGCTCTGTGCTTCAAGGAATAGTCTTTAAATAAATGTAGGACTACCATCCTTCCTACTTCCTACATGGAGGCGTTCAGTTGAAAAAGAGGCTGGCTCAACTGGACTCGATTGGAAAGAGCTGGAAGTAGCCGCTCAAGATCGTGATAAATGGAGGATTCTTCTGCGAGCCCTATGTCCCTAATGAGGATAACAGGAATACACCATCATCACCATCCTTCCTACTCCAGGTGTGGGATATTTTATCAGTTATTAATGAAGAAATGCCAATGCATTATGAACTCTGGACATCAACAATTTGATAATTCAGTGCTAATATTGTCTTCGGTTACCGCGATAGTTACTCATGAAATAAAACTATGAAAACGGATTATATCGCGTATATTGAATTTATAATACATCCCGACGTTTCGAACTCTTTACAGCGTTCGTGGTCAACGGGTCAGTCACCCGTTCGAAACGTCGGGATGTATTATAAATTCAATATACGCGGTATAATCCGTTTTCATAGTTTTATTTCAATTCAGTGCTAGTTCAAACCGTCTATTATGAGTTGCGTTCTCGCGGCCGAGTCCATACTTGAAGTCGCGTAGATGTATGGAAGCGCGCGAGAACGCAACTCATACTAGCCGGTCTGCTGCATAAAACTGTCTACACACACCTTAACAGGCCAGATTTCAAAGTAGATATCCACAATTCAAGACATATGGTCTCTGAGTGTCTAGTCCTAAAAATTATGTGTATTATTATATTGTGTTACGTATGTATTTATGTATAAAATAAAAAGGGAATAGAGACAAAAATATGATGTTATAGGATGGTTATTTTTGTCTTCTATAATTTTATTGTTAAACATGATGATTGTGAAATTGGAATAAACTATTGAATTACATTATATTTTTACCTTGGAAGTAACAGTATGAGCGCAGGCCTGGTCGCAGTCGGTGACGGTCACAATACCTCTCCCGTTCGCACATGCTATGTGTTTTTCGTCTTTAGATATAGCTACGCGCGTGATAGCACCATCCTGAAATGTTATTGTACAGTCAGAATCAAATATATACAGAAAGGCCAGGTAATAGGAATAAAATTTCACGTTTTCTCCATAGATGTATAAAAACAATTTTTTTTTAATTTGTAGCTTTTTAGTACATAACCTTAAGTTGACCCCTAGGAACCTATTGATACTGGATAGGAATGGAATCGATTGGTATAAAAAAATTGCATGTGAAAAATACGTTTCCATTTTGTATGGGAAAGGTTTTCCTCAACTTATTTTTTTTTTGGTCCCATACAAGCTTTTGATCCTGGATAGGAATGGTATCGATTGGCATAAAAAAAAATAGTTTCCCAAAAATGCCCTTTTTCTCACACCCTGTATATTTTTTCCAAAATCTGTAAACGCCAACCTTCATTTATTTGAAATTGAGGGAAGGTCTTCTAAGACCATCTTTAATTTAGGTCTATGCTATCTTTCCAACAAATGCAATAGCTCTATTAAGTTTAAAATATATGTATTATAAAATATAAATTTGTCCTTTAGGTAAAAATATATGTAAAAATCGCTTAACTAACTTAGCGGTTTCACTCACGTATTTTTAGTAACTAGCGCGGCATGATTTTTTTCGAAATTTCAGAGAGCCTAGGTCTCCATTTTCAAGCACACATCATACAAACAAACAAACATGTCGCGCGAGTGACTAAAAATATGCGGTTTAAACCGCTAAGCTAGTTAAGTTAATATGTGTCACGATAGTTTAAAAATTGCTATTAAAATAATGCGCTAACGTGGCATCATAGGACAGGCTTAGCCTAGTGTGATCCACTAAATCGATGTAAATGTGACTGAATTTAAAAATAAATTTTACTTTACCTCACTCACTCGACTTATACTCAATAGAAAATGAATTTGTGTTGTTTTCAAATGGAACAAAATAAAGCAAAAGCAACTGTTCCATTTAATAATGGTCTACAGTTCATTGTAGGTAATTAGTACTTGTGTTAGGACATTGGGACCCTAGAGGATAAAATAAATACAAATAAAATAAAATACTCAAAACAATTACCTTAGGAAGCGAAAGAGGTATGTCAGGATCATAGCAAGTGGAAATCCGTAGTCTCTGCCTACCCCTCCGGAAAATAGGCGTGATTATATGTATGTATGTACAATTACCTTATTTGGAACGAGCTGCACAAATTCACACGGAGTCCTATTGAAGATGTAGATTCCTCCGCTGGTGGCTCCAAAGGCTATCAGCGACTTGGATGCATCAAAGCATGTGTACTGAAAGAGTTTTGAATGATTCACGGTTAGTTTCACTAGACTTATGTTGACCGGGATATAGAACGTGATTACATTTTGTATTGTTTATGAGCTCCCGAAATTCCGACACAGTTACATGCATCTTGTTCACGGGTGACTGAAGATAGCGGGTGGGTGGGAGCTCATAAACAATACAAAAGGTAATCACGGTCTATATCCCGGTCAATATAAGTATGTGTACTGAAATTAATATTAATAACCACACCCCAGTGTTTGGGTGCCGCCGGTGCCGGTATGATTTCATGTATATTACAAAATACAACATTGTTTATTGTAAAATAGTTACCAAACTATGAATTAAAAAGTAGTAGTAAGCACCAAATGTTTTTTTTTTAATTTATCGTTATATAAAGAAACCATACCTACATTAACAGTTACAAAAATTTCGCCAAACTGTATATGTGTGCTTAGTAATGTCAAAATAGTTTCTGTTTTACAGTTGTGGCATGTTAACCGGGTTCTCAAACAGCATGACATTTCCGACATGCCCTTGTCGTAATACGTGGGCACCCACAGTAGAGTGTGTTTTTATTAAGATCTATTATCAATAAACGAAGTACTGAAGACCACATCCCCCTATCAGCCCCCCCCCCCCCCCCCCCCAAAACAGGAGTACAGAAATAACTCCATATATGGGTGCATCAATATTTTTGTCGCTTATTGGCATGGTTACATTCTTCGAGGTCACTATAAACTGTGTTTCGGCCTTTAAAGTGATCAACCATGGATTTTTGTAGTAGTTATATCCTTTTCATAATGGAACATCTACCAAACGTTAGTAGGACATCCCCTGGCTAACGGAACAGAATAACAATAAGAAATATTTAGTTGATCCACCCATTTATCACTTTCATTGTATTAACTTCTGTGAAACCACAAATTCTGGGTCTGAACCCACATGCGTAATTTCAGTTTAGTATTTTTTCATCTCTTTACAAGCGGCTTCGCACACAAAATAAATTAACTCAATGTTATTAATTATGGAATTTACTATGAGTTCATTTTTACGACCGAATTACGTATTAGGTTCTTTTCTAAAATCTAATACGATAAAATGATCGAAAACAAAGAGCAATGACATCAAACAGACGGGATCTTATAGGGCTTCAAATTGAACCTTTGCCAAATCCAAATCACTAATAGACCAACCTTAATTCGTTGAGCACTTTTTAACGGAAAATTGATCTGATCGGTCACGGGAGGAAGCTCTAACAGCACATAAGGCGGTAATTTGTTAGAAGACATGTTTACAAGCACATTTTTTCTTTTTCAAATTACACTATCCATAATAATAAACATTACAATAAGCACGAATGACACATGAATGACACATTTACTACATTTAGAATATATAGAACTGACAAGACAACTGACATTAGTGACTAGTGACATTCTGGACATTCATGACATTAGATTAGGGTTGCCAGGGAAAAAAATGTGAAAATCCGATATTATGGTACAGCGTGACAAAAAAAACAACTTTTAATAACTGCTTTAGAAAGTGACAATTTCTGGCCAAAAAATAGTGACGGAACATTGCAATGAAATTGTAATAGTTATAATATTCCTCGAAACTGGTTGTGAGACAAATTTATGCTACCTTAGGTACCGATACCTATAGTTTGATAAACCATTTTTTTTGTAGAAAAAGGTGGCAAATTTGAACATTGTTGCTAATAAAATCCGTGTAGTAAAATTTGTGCTGACAATTCGCCAGACTTGTTATATCCATGTATAGTAAAGTTCAAGTCCAAATGCTAAAAATCTTTGAGACTTTTGAGAGGTCTTAATGTTTTGATTATTATCTTGGCTTACGTACTGATAATGTTTTAAATTAATATTGTTTACATAGTTAGTCAAACCAAATTGGCAATAAATAAGAACCAAAAAAACTATAGTCATCTTTTTTTTGGTCTCTGTCTATGTTTGAAATGAGACAGTCCTTTGACAAACTATAACTTGGTAACTATCGCGTGATTTTTTTATACCTCTATCTGATAAAAACACATAACTATAGTGCCGGTGAGCGGTTGTGTAGCCTACTGGCCTATAGATACTTGCAACTCCAGGGGTATCACAAGTGCGATCAAAATACTTAAGTAAAACAACAGGTTATTAATGTTTTTATGGAATTTTTATTGAAAGCGAAACATTAGCATTATTTGACCCAAGTTTATATCAGAGCGCGTAGCCAACATGCCAATCGTTAACGCTCCGTAGCGTATCGTAGTCATCTCTTCCACACTAGTGCGACAGTGACAGTTGCGTTTTGTGTGCTACGGAGCGTTAACGATTGCACGTTGGTTACGCACCTAGAACACATAATGCGCAGCCAAACGTGTTTGTGGAAAATTCGGGCATAAATTAAAAAGATTTAGAGTTAAAACAAGACAAGTATGCAACGATTTCGACAGCACACGCAGTAAAAAATAAAAATAAATAAAAGAATTTTATTTCGGACATAAATCCATAGTTGTTAGCAGTGCACGTGCTATTTATACGTAATAATTTTATAGAAGTTTGACGTTTAAAATAACACTTGCACTGCGTGTGCTATCAAAATCGTTGTAGACTTATATTAGACGCTTTTTCAAGCAATATTAGAAAATAATGTGGAAATTACTTAAGAGTCCCCGGCAAGCTTGGACGAATTGCACCTTCCCATACAAACGTAGTTCCGCTCTCATTTTAAAACTACGTATTGGATTGTAATGAAACTTTGCACATACAATGACATGAGGTATATCTATATAATAAGTCACAAATGTAAACATTTAATTAAGTAAGAATTGAGCGCGGCGCGCCAACAAACTGGTTACTCCAGTTTGGCGCATTTATGTGTAACTGTGTAACTGTATTATATGAATAAATTCATTAAAAAAAATATATAAATTTATCTGTAATTAGTTTATAAAACAAACGAAATAGAGCAAAAACAAGTTTTGTATCAAAATTCGCTGTATTTTTTTAACTATGGTATCTGAAGCTACATAAACTAATTACAGACATAGATAGACCTTATCCCAGAACCGAGCTTGCCGGAGACCCTTAAAACTCTAATTAAAATCTATGGTAACACCGAATGCTTTCTTGAAGTCATCCACATTGCAGCAGTACGTGCGGTCGCCCATCGGCTCGAACCAGACGACCTCCTCGCCGCATGCGCCGGAGCACAACTTGGGTCCAGCTGGTTCTGTGTTCTCATGGATCACCACCATCTTCTCCGATGTGTCCGACTCTTTTATGACCTGTAACAAAATGTTGATTAGTCAAATTACCTACTAACTCATTTGTTAGCTCTCGTTATATACTTAAGTGTGTTTCGAAAGAATAGTTAAGTATCGGCTTAAGAGGCCGTAGTCGATTTTGGAGCAAAAATGTAAAATTGATAGATTTAGTCGTTGAAATTATACACGTTTTGTTACGTAATATCTAAATAACAAGTATTGATTTCTATTAGCACGTCTTCTCATCTTGCCTTTTAATAATGAGGTCGCGAGCGTGCGTCACCGGTAATGCATGAAGAGAAGGGGCAGTTTTTAAAAATTCATCAAAAAATCATGGTGGTAAATTATACAAATTGATGTATAAGAATAGTTTCAGCAAATGTTGTAGATTGTTTAAGTATCAAAATTACGTTAAAATTAAGTCGATTTTCAGAGAAATTGTCACTTGTTTTGAAGTAATTTCTGGAGAAAATCGATTTTGTCTAACTTTCATTTACACTACTTCAAAGTCATAATAATAAAAATGTAGTCTGATAAACGTCAAGTACAGGATATGTGTAATACAAAATTACCATGTTTAGCAGTCCAAACATTACGAAATGTACAAATAAGACCGACAAAATCAGTGCTTTACGCGCGTTTACCTAAACGTCCATCAGAAAAGCAAACATTACTAAATTAGTGAGTCTGTTTTCAAAAAATTGATCTGATAAAAGGTAAGATAAGAAGACGTGCTAATAGAAACCAGTACTTGGTATTTCAATTAGGTAAGAAAAGGTGTAAAATTTCACGGACTAAATCTATCAATTTTACATTTTTGCGACTAAAATCGACACCGGCCTCTTAACGTTGTAGTCTATGACTTAACAAGCGTCGTTGCGAAATTAACACAATTACTCAGTTCCCACTATTACTTAACAAGTGATAGGTAGCACTCTCATAACTAGGGTATCAATATAAACGATATCTGGTTATTCTTCTAGTGGATAATTAATAGCAATCGATTTTTAAAATTACGCCAGTTAAAACTCGCGTTGTTTGAATAACAAGGTTAAGCTCAAGAACAAGAAGATGCCTTTGCCTTATCATGACCTTATTCTATACCTTTAAAAATCAACTAAACCAAATTAATATTAAATTATGTATTTGAAATCACGTACCTTCCATAAATACTTGGGTGTCCAATTCCCGCCTACTTGCTCGTAGCTTCCTGCTCCAGACCAAACCGTAAATTGTTCATTTTCCGCTCTTTCCCTACTTATCTCTTCTATATCATGCCAATTCGTCTGAAAAAAAAGTACATTATATTCATGTTATTTTCCAATTACACAAAAATTAAGCAAATTTACTTGAATTTAAAGTTCAAAATATCAATAGAAAGAACCTCAGCTTCTATTAAGTAAGTTTATGATAGTTAAACATAATACATAGTTCACATACGTACGTTGTTTTTTGGCTTGCAATAATTCACAAAGTTGAGAGATTCGATGAATGTTGCCTTCTCAGCTGGACCAAAGCTGACATCATCAGCGTTCACTAACTGTATCTTTTCATAGCAACATCTGTCCACACAAGTACTTTTAACCTTCTTAATTTTTTCATTAGTATAAAGAAGGGGCTTCTTTATACCAATTGTATTCATTTTCGTATACAACGGAACGTTTCTGACGGTATCCACGCAGGATTGATAAACATCAGTGAAGCCGTTAACGTGGAATCCAACTTGCTGCAGCTCTGTATTCGCACCCAGACAAGGTCTTCCTGTTTTAAGAACACTTGATGTTACGCTGTTTTTGCAGTTTAATTCCGATATTTTCTGAATACTGCCGTCAACTATGAAAGAATCTTCTTTGTCGCATGTAGCGGTAATTGATTTTGATGCAGGAAATTTATTGAAACGGTTTGAAGATGATTTTTCATCTTGACAAATCAACTGAAGTTTTTCAGTGTGTGGCATCATTAAATACTGTCCGCTGGTTGGTATGGAAAGCCATGTTAGGGACGAGTCCAATACAAGAGGTGCATGTTCCGTCTTTAAAAATGATGTTGGGATCCCACATTCTAAAAAAAATTGAAACTCATTAAATTACAAAACTTAATTACTATTACTACTTAAAACCTCCATGCCACATGCAAATTTGAAAACCTGAAACTTTATTTTTAGCACAAGTTATTTTAACTTTGTGACCAAAACCCGAGAAATGCGTAATTATTGTCTGCGTTAGCAAGAAAATTATCCTCGGACTGTTGTGAAATAACTTTATAATAATAATAAAAAATGATACAGTACCTTTGTCCTTAGTTGTAACTTGGAAGTTGAGGGCCAGGTTTCCGAGAGGGTGAGTGATTTGACAAGTATATTGTCCCCAGCCGATTGGCAGCAGGGATTGCTCATGCACACCTTCTATTTTCTTCCCGTTGTAAAGCCATTCATACTGAAATATTTTTAAATTATGAAATAAGTACTAATAATCCAATTAGTTTGAGCACAGAGAGATTCATCCAAATACAATATTATATACATATGAGCAATTTCTTATATGGACCCTTGTATATATTTATTAAACTAACATTATATCTAATTAAGGAAATGTCATCTTTGATTTTTATTGAAGCTATGCTATGAAACTGTAGGTATAACATTACAACAACAATAACCAAAGTACAATTTAAATTTCAATGCATATATATAGGTAAGTACTATACCTTGCCCACAGGACTCTCATTGGAATAACAAGCCATTTTTTTCCATTCTTCTCCACTCCACTTAATATTGAATGACGATCGATCTCTTTTAGGAGCAGAGCCAAAAACTATTTCGACAGTATGAGAGACAGCTCCGTTCATATCGCTAACGCGGCAGGTGTAGTTGCCACTGTCAATGTCCGTCGGATGATCGAAGTGTAAAGACGGGCCATTCATGTAGTGAGTGAAATTCTGGAAAAGCGACACCCATGTTTGATAAAACACCATTTATTGGCACATTTTTATGAATGGAGTCTCAGGTGATAAACATGTTACATTGGTGCCTTGTACCACTGTCTTTCCGTATATATTTTTTTACATTTCTAACTAGATTATGATTGACTAGCGACCCGCCCCAGCTTCGCACGGGTTACACAACACCTTTACAAATTATACACTAAAACCTTCCTCAAGAATTACTCTATTGATAGATTAAAACCGCATCAAAATCCGTTGCGTAGTTTTAAAGATCTAAGCGTACATAGGGACAGACAGACAGCGGAAAGCGACTTTGTTTTATACTATGTAGTGATGACTCATTTTTTATCCACTGAACCAAATTATTTCACACATTGCAATATTATACTTCATTGCAATATCCCTAATAGGTATCTAATTTGCTTAACCAACGCTATCACTAGAAAAGGGCAGGAAACACATACATTCTTAGTGTAGTCTGTGTCTATAGCTTAGCCTTTAAAATAGCCTTCAATTATTTTAATTTACCACTTTTTTTCTAATAACAAGATGATTGGTCCGATTATACTTACTCTACAGACATCATTATGAAAAATACAAGAAAATTACCTTGAACCACCTCACTGAATTGGGGTCCGTATAGGGCAGTGGACAGACGAAATCGTATGGGTGGTCTAGAGAACCGTAGTGGCTACCATTAGCGTTACCAGAATCTACATATTCTGAAAAAAAAAAATTGTTGGTAATCAGTTATGGCCAAATATAGTAATAGTGCATTAACTGTACTAACTCATATTTTTTTTAGGTACTACCTATACCTGTTTTGTTATATTGTACATAAACTTTTTTTTTTGTGTTGGTAAACAAAGCTTTTCTTTTTGTAAAGAAAAATATACTCATTTTAGTTTTTGGGGTAATAAGATAGAACTGGCGATTTTTTTCATATCAAATCTGATGCATCAGTGACAGTGAAATCGATTGCTGGTCATGCTAAAAGACACTAGAATAAGGCAGCAAAAATTTAATACATGCGGGCGCGAAATGAGGAATGTTAACAAATGTGTTTTTATTTTAGCTCCACTTCCACAGTCTTCCACTCCTTTTGTGAAAGCCATGTTTAACAAATATTTAGAAAATCTCAACTTTTGATTTTTTAAACCATGACAACACTACACATTAGTACGCATGCGCATTAAATTAACGCCTTTTAAACCAACCAATCACAGCACAGTGTAGCTTTTCAGTTTGCCGTTTGCAATGGTCGAAAATTAAAACTTTCTGTGAGGATTACATCTGCATTATTGAATAAAATTTAGTTACAAATGGTTAAATACAGTGTTCTATTGAATTAATGACAAGTTACCCACATGTGTAGATATTACTTAGTGTTGCGCCGTGCTCGTGACTTATTTCGCGAATCCAAGATGGAGCAACTATGCAGAAAGTGCAATCAACATAATATTTGATATTCCGTGACTTTTACTAACTTTCGGTGCGATGCAGTGTTACAGGTATGTGAATCCATACTTTAATTTGATGAGGATTTAATTTTGCTAATAGGGAATATTACGCGAAACTGCGCAGGGGGCGCCACTACCACAATCTGAGGGTCTATCACAAAACAAGAAAATCGAAATTTCTTTATCTAACATCTTTGTCATTCTTGCATATTCGAGCGATAAAGAGGCAGATAGCGAAATTGCGGATTCGCGTTCCCCGGTAGGTTCTCTGCAAACAAACCGCCTTAGTGCATCAATGTCATATTTTATTATCTCTGAAAACTTGTCAAAAATGTATAAGTAAGTCTATGGTTTACTAAACGGGTTACTGCTGCACTCTGGTGGCAGAACATATCCTCTATTGGTTATAGTCTACCTACTTTTGGTGGCTGATACAATCTTGACGGCTTCCATGTTAAGTCGGGGAATATAGTATGTACCTATATAAAGTCTTATACTTACTCGAAATAGTAACTTCATAGGGTTGAGCAGTTTCGCCGTTGTTATTCTTGGCACGACAGACGTAGTGAGAATTGATGCTGGAGTGAACTTCTTTAGGGTTTCGCAGAATCAATGCGTTGTTTTCTACGTACAGGTCCTTTGATTTGTCTAAAACAGTTACTTTTGTAGTTCTTGTTTATAAAATATACTTCACTACATAGTATAAAACAAAGTCTCTTTCCGCTGTCTGTATGTCTGTCGCTATGTATGCTTAGATCTTTAAAACTACGCAACGGATTTTGATGCGGTTTTTTTAATAGATAGAGTGATTCAATAGGAATGTTAAAGGCTTGGCCAAACACGGCGTGACGCAGCGCCGCGTGGACGCAAGGGGCCGGCGAGACGCAGTCTGTTCTGATTGACGTCGCTAACCTGTTAGCATGGGCGGCGACCGCGGCACTGCGTCGAGCCTTGTGTTTGGCCAAGCCTTTATGTGTATAATTTGTAAAGGTTTTGTGTAAATTAGTTGAACTATACCCGTGCGAATGCGAAGCCGGGGCGGGTCGCTAGAGGAAGCCCGTCTACTTTAGTACTTACTTTAATTAACTACTTTAATTCCTGCGTTTGCACATACTCTACTTACAGAAGGTCGGAAGAGTCATAGACAAAATTATCTTTGCTTGAGTAGAAGGATTTAGCTCAAGCAAATACGAGAGTTATTGCCATATGACGGTCTTAGGGAGAACCTGGCCCTACCCACTAAACCCACTCCGGCGTTTCGTATCCTCTCTGCCGTTTATGAGGGCGCCATGTTGTTCTGTCAATCTAAAGAAAAATGTGATAGGTAACTAGGTATATATAGTGCGAGATACGAGATTTTTTCAGTAGTGACGATATACATATGTGCCGGCCATCTCCACGTAGTAGTTGTTGTTGTTTGTTCTTCTATATTTACGTACCTCTGCCAACAACTTTGTTGTCGACCTCCCATTGGATAGTGGGGGTGGGGAATCCTAGAGCGACACACGGGAGTCTCATGGCTACGTCGCCTTCTACGCCAGAGTACTCTGCGGTGTTCGGCGGGATGAACACTATCCGCGGTGGGCCTAAGACACAAAACAATTAAACGATGTAAGGATCAGTATAAATTTTCTATAAATTGAATTGAATTCTGTACCTACAGGGTGTCTAGTAATTAATGGAACCCTCTACCGACAGGGGCACCTTCGGCTGGTCCAGAAAATGGACTTATAGGTCTAATAAAATATTCGTAGTTTTCGCGATGATCGAACTTTTATTTCTTTTTTATTTAATACCTTATTACATCACTTTAATCATAATCTAGGCCATGAGGCAGGGCGGACACGCCATACATAAAAAATCATTTGCGTTTCTATGTGTGAACGGCACGTCTGTACACGCGTCATGCGTCATTGTGTATGTTGCTTCTGAGCGGTCGGCAAACGGTCGTCAATCTGCTGTCGCGGGGCGGTAATTCGCATCGGGGCGGGGCGGTGCGTCGCCGTTCTGTATGATAAAACTATTACTTATTCTGTGGCAATAGCCTCGCAACGCTAGGAAGAAGATTTCATCTATCTATATATACAAGATATATACAGTTTGCAGAAATCGCGAAGCGTCTGGTTGACGTAACTGGTGACCGAAGAGCTGGCGGCTTTCTCGCACAACGTATCAGCATTGCGATACAGCGGGGAAATGCCGCCAGCATCCTTGGTACAATGCCTCAAGGGCCTATTTTAGATTTAAGCTAGTTATTAATTTCGTTTACGTAGTACCGATGAGTATTAATGTATAATGAGTATGAGTATTAAGTAAGACAGGGTGATGTATTCCTATACCTCATGATGTAGCCTATTCCCCACTTTCCCCAGTAATGAGAATTTTCTCTCGAAACTATTAATCGGGGAAATTTTCATAGGAACAATATGCATCTGATCTGAACATTAATACTCACTTTGCAAGTCAAGAGTTACAGTATATTCGTCTGTAGCTTTAACATTCCTCGCAACGCACTTGTACTGATCGTTTGTCAGAGCTGCGACCACGTGGTAAACTACGTCTGTGTCTGGGAGAGGTGTGAATGTGCTCGCGCCTTGCTTTTTCACGTACCACGATATTTGAGGATGAGGTTTGCCTGCGATAATTCTGTAAGTAGAAACGTATGACCAAGAAGGATATTAGAGCTTCTACAAATAATGAATGGATACCAAGTGCGCGCTTCTCGACAGCTGGTTGCTCGTATTGATAGCTAGGACCAGCTATAACCAACTCGAATAAAATAAAATAAATTAAATTAAATACTCGTACTTCGGTAGAGTCAGCACTAAATAGATAATGGCGACCAAAGTGCCATTCAGTGCATTTCAATGGTAACAAAGCTATGTTACGATATATTTATCCACTTTGGCTCTTGGTACTTGTAAAAAAGATTGTTGCTTAAAAAAATAGGATTTTAATACAACAGCAAACGCTCATATGACATCGCAGCGTTGGTGTTTTCGATAGGCGTATTACTTTGTTGAATTTTGCGTTTGGTAGTAGGTATACTTATATAAGTGAGAGTATGTGATAGAGTATTAAAATACTAATACACGTGAATGTATTAAAAATTGAATGTTAAAATACTTTCATTAATTTAATAGACTTTACCTGCAGTGTACGTCGACTGATGCGCCTTCATTTACGCGCAGAACTGTCGGTGTTTTGGATATTGCTGGAGCCACTGCAATAACCACATTTATTTATAAATGAAGATTTTTTTTATGTTCTCATCGTGATGATTTGGGTTATTTTAATTACTCTGATATACCTATTTTATCTTAAATAAAGAAAAATGTGTAGCAAAGTGGTACTAAAAGAGATGTGGTTCTGTTGTGATTTACAGAAATAAAACAATAGGTAAATAAAAACAACTTAAAATTACAATAAATCTAAATAAAAATAAAACTAAACTAAACGAAATCTAAAAAAGGCCCCTGCGGAAAGGTTTCTAAGATGCTGGCTGCGTACCCCGCTGAACTGCTAGTGAGGTGAGGTAACTGCCAGCTCTCTCTTTGAAAGGTCTCCAAAGAGACTTTACAGAAATTACTTGTTTAAATTTCACTTTGGAAACAAACAAACTGTCTCTTACTTATAACAGTATATCTTACATCTAGGTAGTTTTAACTTAAATGGCTTTTACCTGATTGTATTGGCGTGACTGGCGTTTTAGCAACGCGTTTCACCGTGCTCCCAGTGCTTTCCGATGTTCCAACTACCTGAAAAATTAAGATAAGATATATTTATTTGCAAAAATGTAGTGGTAAACATAGTTGGACAGTGGGTAATTTTAAGTGCATACATTTTACTTAAAGAAGCATACAAACTTTTCTTATTAACTAGGTACTATAACTAAGTATACATATAAAAAATACACACACTCAATTAGTAATTTGTATTTTACTTTATTGGTTATTACTTCAATCCGGAGCCCGCCGGTTCAACCCCGGCTCCTACCTATTTACCAATGAGTTTTTCGTTACTTACGTACGGTATATTATTTGATATTTACCGGTCGCTTTTCGGTGAAGGCAAACATCGTGAGGAAAGCGGATTAATCCCAATAAGTTCTAGTTTCCCCGCCGGGTGGGTTGTAAGGTCAGATGACTGTCGTCTGAGCTATAGAAAAAAGCCGGGACAGCGGTAGGAAGATGATGATGAGTAGGCTACAATTAATGAAGTAAGGAGTTGACAATCGTTTTTTTTGTTTTCATCAGGATTTTCATTAAGATTAAGATCAAGCAAGATTGGGAGATTTTCTAGCATAATGGTATGATACGTACAGCGATCTTAAACGTATGTTCAGGTGACAGGAACATGTCGGTCTTGTAAATGTCTCCTTGCACGTTCGTAAGCGGCAGCCTCCTGGCGACCTGGTCGCGCATGTCCAGCAGCTCCACCGCCTGAATGAGCGCGGAATGCTTCTTGTCTTGCACGGACACCATTAAGAGTGTTGCGACGGCTATTCAAAAATACAAATTAGTCAGGGATTACTGGGGAAACTCCAGTACAGATATGATTGTCGTTGTTGTCTACGTGACAGCGTGATAAAGACAGTGACCCCCCATTAAATGGTCCGTGTTAAAAAGTGACAAAGATTTAGCTAAAGGGGCCCACTGACTATCAGTCCGCCGGACGAAATCGGCCTGTTAGTTAGAACAAAAAATTGACAGTTCCATACAACTGACAGGCCGATATCGTCCGGCGGACTGATAGTCAGTGGGCCCCTTAAGAACGCTCGGTTTTATGACGTTGGGTTTAAGGATCACTATTGTTTCGGGCACTTCGTAACAATTTTAAAATAAATCCGAATACATCGCTTTCTACTTCAGCTAAAGGAGTTTTTTGAGCATAAGTTTCTTCGTCATCCTCTTAGTTCGGTTTTCTGCTTTCTTCTTTAAGTGCCACTTGCACCATCCCACTAACCGGTGTTAACCGGTTAAACCTAGAGTTACCATGGTTACCAGTACAATTAGACACTGGGTTAACGGTTTAACGGGTTAACCCCGGGTTAGTGGTATGGTGCAAGTGGCCCTTACTCTATCATGGACACCGTCTTCACCTAACCTGCAGGCGTTAAGATCTTTGGCGATGACATTATTACATCGCTGCCTTGATTTGCTCTTTGTGTTTGCAAATGAAGAAGATGCTTAAATAGGGTTTATACCTGTAGTGGGTTGTGTGTCAGTAGCCTTCATGTTAGTTTGCACTGCAGTGGAGAAGCCATGTTGGAAATTGAAGTCCGTACGTCCGAACACCATTATGCTGACTTGAGAGTTGCCCTTCACCTTCGCTGTGTAGGTGCCGGGAACTAAATTTTGAAGTTTGGTGACCTGGAATGTAAAAGAAGAAAGATTTTGATCAAGATTATAATTAATATTAAATCATTGATATTAGATTATTGTTAATAATAAGCCATGGGCTTATTTAAGTCATCCATAAAAATCATGTTAGTATTTAAAAAGATAGTTAGTTTTATTGATTCCCTGATTCTGATCTTGTTTGATTAGTTATGATGATTTTAGTATCCTTTCAGTTGGTTCCATATAGACATTGGTCCTTTAAAAAAAAAAGATAGATTGATATCATAAAAGTCTGCAGTAAGAATGCATACATAATACGTATGTATTACTTATTCCCTATAAACTTCATACGTGACATAGCAAATGGCATGAAAACTTAAAGTCTAAGTCTACATATTTAGTCAACGTTCGAGTTCTGTCTATTCTATGTTGTTTCCCTTTTGTTGGTTATTTTTGTTACCTAAGATTTTATCACCTGATGGTCTCATCGGGAGATTAGCGCTGGAAGTGGCCAGCACTTTGGTGGTACTTTCTTCTTTCTATGTCTTTTGATGATTTTCTATTATGTTTGTGTTACGAATATATTATGTTTGTATTTATTACCTTCACATTCTTCGTCCACGTAATTTGCGTGCCGGTTTTCACGCGGGAGTTCGAGTCATAAACCTGTAGAACCACATCTGTCCCAGAAGCTGACACCACAGCGTACTCCGTCTGCTCGTCGATTGTGAACTGAAATAATGGTAAAATGAATGCGTAGCGTATTGGTACTCATACCTTAGTCGGTGATTAAATGAAATTAACTATTCAATAAGTATTCATTTTATTTTCTACAGTACCCATTATATTTTCACGCTGCCATTTTCAAACAAAAAGACGGATTTCGCTCAAATTTCAACGGGTGCCAGTCAACAGTACTGTCTAGTGCACAGTGTTGCAAAATTAAGAAATCGGTTTCCTACTCTTATTATCTTAGGTTAAAAAAAAGTTATTGTCGGGTATTGGTTCTTGTCAGTCAAATATTCTTTAACAATGAAAGACTCCACAAAACCCCGTCCCGTCATCAGATTTTGATTTGATGAGCATACCTTTTCAAGGACAAAACAATTTTCTAAATAGGTCTAGATTTAGATTTTCTAAATAGTGGATCTTTTTTAATTCGCTTAAGGGTCCCCAGCAAGCTCGGATCTCCATACAAACGTAGATTAGATTATCATTAAAATTAGTGCCTCAGATTTGTAGTAATTTTACTTACAGGTACATCTTTCCATGTATATGCAGGGACCGTTTCGACCGCCACCACAGTCCTGTCGCCCTTAATGGTTTCCTTTACATCCTCGATTACCTTGAATAAAAAAAAACCTAAATATAAAAAATTAATTAGGTAAAATTGTAAATGGACGATAATACACTAGGTATTCAAGTTTGCGATCCGTAACATCACAAGCCATTCAAGCCGTTATTGATGCCGATCTTTTGATATATATAGGAATAGATATTTTAATTTATTTCGATAAGTACAACAAGCAAGATGCACGGGCGAGTGTGAAATTAGATATAGATGGATGTTCAATAGGTAATATACTACTGTTATTTAAGCCAGATGATGCTGAACAAGATTAAGGTATATCTAATCACTAAGCACTCCCGACTTTACACATTTTACGAAGCAGAGACAAGCAAAAATAGAAATCGGCCAAGAGCATGTGTGTATGTGAAGTGAAGGGTTTCGTAGTTACCATTCTGCCAGAATAAGCTCAAAGGGGGCTATTAGTAAGTATCATACAAGCATAAGATCGCAGCACTTTGTACGTCTTTTTAACTATAAGAAAAGAGTGCAATAATTCAAAAACGGCTGGACCGATCATGTTCGCTATAGTTTTCCTTGAAAGTTCTCGGCGGACTTTCTCTGATCAGATCGGGGAAATCCTGAAGAAAGGCCACAGGTCAAGAGCACCCTAAACCGGCGAGCGTGTATGAGGAATGTTATGAAAGTGAAGGAAGCGAAAGAGGTATGTCAGGATCGTAGCAAGTGGAAATCCGTGGTCTCTGCCTACTCCTCCGGGAAATAGTCGTGTGATTATATTATGTATGTATGTATGTTTTTGATGGACCCATGGTTCAAAAGTTAGAGCCCCCACCCCCTCAAACTTTTGAACCATGGGTCCAAAAATACCTGGTTGACTTCTCCTTTATCGACTCTAAAGACTTGTCCGCTACACGCCATTGCTATTTTGTGGTAAACCTTGTACCCTGCATCAGACTCTCCACCGCAGGTGATATCAGTGATTATTATAACGACCTGAAAGAATAAATTAATCTAAATTGTATTTTTGTTCGCTGTTCTTTGTGAAATCACTAAATGACTTGATAAATTTTTGGTTAATTTTGGTTTCTTCGTCATTTCTCAAAATAACTTAGTGCCAAAATGCCTAAATGTCAAATCGTTTCCTTCTTCAGGGCAAATATTATAATCATATCGTCCAAGTCCCAAAGTAACCAAAATGTTGATAACTAAGTACGTTTCTTAAAATGCCTAATCGAATTGTCGATGGGACTTTAAATTTTACAATTTTATGAGCTGGGCCATAATAATTATTTTTATTTAACGATAATACTATACAGGCTGGCTATAAAATAAGTGCATTCCCGTTGCCAGGATGGTTTTGGGATTATACTGAGCAACTTTTACTATGGGACCAACCACGAAATCGCGTAATATAATGTATCCTCCCATAGAAAATGGACCAACCAAAATGTATGAAACAGCCAAATTTTTGGTTGGGGGTTGGTCCTATAGTAAACGTTGCTCAGTATAATTCCAAAACCTCCCTGGCGGTGGTGGTGATTCAGACATGTTGGCACTATTCCGTTTTGTGATAAAGGATTTTTTGTAAAAGACTATAATGAAATTACGGTAGGTACAATTAAATCAAAGCAACTTATCTGCATTCATAATGAGCACACGTATAATGGATCTACTCGTACGAAAAAAATAAAGTTTTAGGGTTTGGCCTTACCTGAATTTGTTTTTCCTGACACATAGTCTTGATCTCCTCAAATCTGTTGTAGTCCTCTGATGTGGTGTCAGTAAAGACATACAAGTAAGAACCTCGGCGACTCTCCTCTAAACCTTTCCTGATACCCGAGAGAGCGACCTCTAAACAGTACGCAGAGTCTAAAGTAATTGAGCCTAGAGCCTGCTTAAGTTCTCTCGCATCACGGGTCTTTTTCCTAAGAATAGCGGCTATAAAAAGATAAAAATGCCATGATTGGTTGATAGGTTGCGCGTTTTTGTTATTAAAGTATCTAAAATATAAATTGAATTATAAGTATTTTACAAAACTGCAGGTAGTTAATTTGGCCAGATATAATTATTATTATTGGATTAATCTATATTATAAGTATATTCAAGGAAAATATTGTTAGCGCAATTTTAACACTTAAATGTTTATATATTTCTCTGACTGGGTCGAGGGTTTTCCCGTTCTATACAATAAAATAATTAAATATTATAGGATAATCTAACAAAACCCGACCTAATAGTCCCACAGTAAGCTCCATAAATAATATTTACATAAAATTTTATTTCTCTACCCTTACATATTTACCTTATTTATGTACGGGACAATATAGCTTAATAATGTAATTCATAAAATGAGAGCAAGAAAAAATCGACCCAATGCTGCAGTCGTATTGAATTACAACAAAAAATACTTACAGGGCTGTGTTCGGTCGCCATGATTTCTGAATGTCACCAGCACTATATCTTCAATTTGACTCGACCTTTCTTTCAAAACAATACCTTCTTCTCCTGTATACCTCTCTCAAAAATTTCAATTTCTGGCTGAAGGCAGTGGCCACCGTCTCCGTTCTAGCGCGAATTTATCACTTGCCATCCCCTCTCACAAATCTCGTGGATACAACAAGTCCTTCGCAGTGCGTTCAGTGAAGCTGTGGAATGAGCTGCCAGTTTCGCTCAGACAGGCGCAATCGCTTGCGTCGTTCAAGGAGAGGTTAAAGAAGCTGTGGTTATCTGATTGACTAATGTGCCTATATTTGTATTGTATGTTGCTTTATATTTTTCTACTTTTTTCCAATTTTTAGTGTATTTTCCCCATTCCTTTTTGTGTAATATATTATATGTTTATCCTATTAATTTTGTATGTATTTATATCCTTTATCTTTCTGGTACCTTGTTGTACATTTTGCTACATTTGTCACCCTCTTTTCACTTTCTCCTCTCATCTACTCAAAGGTTAACTGGAAGAGATCCCTCATAGGGATAAGTTCGCCTTTGTACATCTTATTATTTGTACCATGTAATTTTTAATGTGTATATTTGTACAATAAAGAGTTTACTACTACTACTACTACTACAATATCAACAATAGACTTAGCGGCATCTTTTACTTGCGAGATTTCATTGTCCATAGACGGGGAGTTGTCTATGACGAAGGTCAGACTGTTCTGACCGCATGACACTTGGGCTATTAGGAACGCTAACGGAAGCAGGAGCTTGACCGCCATCGTTGCGGGTGCGCGGTCGGGAGTGCACACACGCAGGGTGATACTGCGCTTATATAATATGGGGCTATGACGTCATTTATTTTCCATATATTAGTTACATAAATAAAATGCAATTAAGTTCTGTTTAGTTAAAAATCGCGTAAGTGTAAATTAATATGATTAAGTAAATAAATGTACCTACATTAAGACTATAAAAATGCTTAAACCTACATTTTTCTAAAATAGGAGTAAAATGCAATTTTAAACCAAAGGGCCCAAAGTAGGAATCTTATTTGAAAAGTCAGCTTTTATTTATGACAATGCTCTACATGATAATAAATAAAAACTAAACATTATGCACACAACAAGTCGCTATATTAAGAATTAAAAAAAATACAAAAATCATATATATATATACTCATATATTATTCATATATCATTCAATCATATATATATACGCATATAATCATATATTATTTTCGCCTGTATTTTTAAATAAATTAAAAACTATTTATCTTAAAATTATATAAAATAGGTATATATTTGAAATGCTCACAATAAGCCCTTTAATTGTATATGCCACAAGTTATAGTTTACAAACCTTTTTATATATATATTTTTTTTTTTATTTAACCCCCAAAAGCGTTGTAGCGCGCCCCGCACGTCGGACTACGCCCTACTCTTTTATTATGAGGGCACCTTCTGTGCCCGCCACGGTAGAGCACTCTGTACGTCGGGCTACGCCAGACGCATTTAATATGAGTCGCGTTGCCCGGCGTTTTAGCGTGTCCCGTACGTCGCTGTCGGGCTTCGCCCTACTCTTTTAGTATGAGGGCATCTTATTGTAACGCGCGCGGCGCACCCCGTACGACGGGCTACTCCCCGACTGTTTTAATGTGTGGGCACGCCATATTAACGCACCCCGTACGTCGGATATCTATTTGAAACTTTGGCGACCTTTGTAAACGATTATAAGCAAACATGATTATGATAAGAATACGCGGAGAATCCACTGGTCACATGAGTCACGAATAGGTAGGTCAAGCGTTATCTGGTTTATCGTTTTTTTAAATATATATACCTATATATGTATACATTACAACTAGTTACCTATGGATAGTTTGCACTACAATAAAGCAACGCTTTGCGTCTCTATCACTCTTCCATATTATTGCGAGAGTGACAGTTGTGTTTCGTTCGCTAGGGAGCGTAAAGATTGGCATGTTGGCTACGCACCCTGATTGAGCTCGGAATTGTATTGTGGTCATCCCTCTCGAGATTCTTTGTTAATTGGGGAAAACTTTGTATGAAACAAGCGGACGAATCGCTTGATGGAAAGCGATAACCGCCGCCCATGGACCCCTGGAACACTAGAGGGGTTGTAAGTGCGTTGCCGGCCTTTAAGATGGGAGTACGCTCTTTTCTTGAAGGTCGTATCGGTTCGAAAATACCGCAGGCGACAGAAGATCATTCCATGGTTTAGCTTCGCGAGGCAGGAAGTGTTCCATTAACAGAGATCATATTTAATTGCATATTACATATAGTCTGACAAGCCATTATCGTCAGTACAGTAGAAAAAAGCGGCAAATTTAAAACATGTAGGCGCGAAGGTTTATCGTCCCCTTTTTCTACTAACAAAATTGTTAGACAGACTATATTTAATTATTTGTTAAATTCAACTATAATTGTGACATTTTATGATTAACCACATTGGAATTATCTTTGTATTTTCCAGGCTATTTCCTGGTGTTATTGCGTCAACATTTAGATACTAAATGTTAGGGAATATTTGTAAATGCTTTCCTGTTTACTAGATTGGATCCCATATTTAGCTCTTATGTGCTCTTAAGTTTTAACCAATATTGGTAAAAACCCAGAGTAGTTACCAAGCTATAAATCGATGTTAAGTAAATGAGTCATACATGTTAATATACATTTTTTTCGACTAAAGGATGACTCACGCTAGACCGGGCCGGGGCCGGACCGGAACTTCCGGTGCTTCGTTTTCTATGGAAAGCACCATGTAATCACCGATCAGCCGTCATAGAAAATTACATGTCGGACGCTTCGGCCCGGGCCCGGGCCGGTCTAGTGTGAGTCATCCTTAATATGGCTATTTAGTGCGGATTCTTAGCCTCAACTATGCTCCTATCCGGCAGAATGCACGTCTGCACGAACCTTTGGCATACATATAGCTTTTAAGTTTATAAGAATAAATAGAAGTAGAAACACGCCGAGAAATTACCTTTTCCCTCCTCCCCCCCACTTTTATATCCGCATTTTTAGTATTTATTTTAATAAAAACTGTGAACGCTACAATAAAAATGTCTAGGATAAGTATATTCTCCATAAATTCTCTACAATATTGTCTTTTGAAATATAATTTTAAGACATATAGTTTTCAAATAATGCTTAATTTTTCCTTATAATAAAAAACCGACAAAAGAATTGAGATTTATGATTATGAGTGACGCAATGGCGAGTGATTGACGATGTAAAACTTTTATGTATTAAATGTTTAAATAATTTATTATGCTTATATGCGATTTTTGAAAACTGTAGGCAACTACACACACGAAGGCCGGACGATATCGGCCTATCAGATAGTTAGAACAAAAGTTAGACAGTTCTGAACAACTGACAGGCGGATAGCGGACTGATAGTCAGTGGGCCCCTTAAGGGGTGATAAAACCTCCGTGTATATTTAAATGTGCCTATAATTGTGTATTGAATTAACCTTAGCTATAGTTCATACTCATATATTAGTAATTATTATTGTTTCTTGTCGGAATCCTGTATATCTAAGAGGTAATTAAAGTAATTAAAAAAGTACACCAAGCACACTGTTCAAACATTTTATTAATAACTTTCAAAAATACAATTAAAACTATAACAAACTTATTTTAATAACTGTAAAGCATATATTCGATCAATGTTTTGATGCTTTAATTGTGGAGCCGTTTAAAGGCGGTGCTAGATTAACAAGATAAGTGGGTCTATGTTTTTTAATTAGTGCAACCATCGTACCCGGGCATCTGCATCTAAAAAGAAAAAAAAAACAGTTTTAAAATGAGAGCGGAACTACGTTTGTATGCGAGTGTGCAATTCGGCCGAGCTTGCCGGGGACTAGAAATTTTCATTAGACCGAACGCGTTTTTCTAAAAACCGTTGAATTTTTAAAAGGGTCACCGATTGGTCAAACGCGTTCGGTCAAATGAAAACTGGGCAAATGAAACATCAGGGAAACATATTTCGAAGTTGCGACATGTTAATGTTATCACACCTAAGCAATAATGAAGTCCTGCTGCACGTATCCGTACTGGTTGGTGATGGCGCACGTGTAGCGCCCTCTCTGGCCGTCGTTGTTCATTAAGAACTCGTACTTGAACTGGGTGAATGGGAGCGCTTGGCCATCGTGAAGCCAGGTCACCTGTAAGCATGTTTAGTTTAAGACAAAGACAATTTTAGAATGAAAGAATTGAAACAATTGCAGATGTGCAAGATGTTAAAAGTTGGAAAAGATTTCGGAAGTCTTAGTAAATTTTGTCAGCCTACAGTTATCCGTTTATTCGACAGCTTAACGGCATTAGACGTGATAGGCTGCTAAGTAACGCTTGTGCAGTTGGTAATCACGCAGCGTCCATATTCGTACGGGATATTATTGTTTATAGTTAAAGCGAGGCACCCTGGTGGAGCCGGTTTGAGGCGGCTGGTCCATCCATAGCACTTACCCCTTGATCCGTCTTGAAGCTTCAATGATGTAACACTTACAATAGGCTGTGGAGTTCCGGGTGGCGTGAGCGGCGACAGAGGTAAGTTAATTCACCAAAAGATGATAACTTCTTTAATAATTAACTCTATAACACTTACAATAGGCTGTGGAGTTCTACTGGCAGAGCAATCCATGGTCGCTCGGCATCCATACTCGTACGGTATATTGTTGTCTCCCTCATAGTTGAAGCGAGGCTGAAACCCGACTTCCAGCCTGGTGGAGCCGGTCTGGGGCGGCCGGTCCGGGCCGCTCACGCGACAGAGGTAAGTTAATTCACCAAAAGATGATAACTTAGTTAATAATTAACTCTATAACACTTACAATAGGCTGTGGAGTTCCACTGGCAGAGCAATCCATGGTCGCTCGGCGTCCATACTCATAAGGTATGTTGTTGTCGCCTTCATAGTTGAAGCGAGGCTTAAACCCGACCTCCACCCTGGTGGAGCCGGTCTGGGGCGGCCGGTCCGGGCCGCTCACGCGACAAGTGTACGTCCCCGCGTCCGCTTGTGTCACGTTCTTCAGTTCGCCAGAAGTTATATTGCGGCCGTCCTGAATGAACAGAAAAAGTAATGGGATGGGTCCGCCAAATATCAGTTAGCCGCCTCAGATTCCATAGACAAACGCGCTTGGAAGCTTATTGGAGATGCGGGATTAGTAGAGGCTAGACTGCAGAGCCTTGAACACCGTAGAAAGGTAGCTTGTTTATCGGTGTTCTACAGGATACATTTCGGGGAGTGTGCGATGGGATTACATAATTTAATCCCCCCATCTCCATTCTGCCACCGTGGGACTAGACGCGGACTTGCGTTTCACCCTTACGTCGTTACTCTGCCACTGATTCGTACTAAGCGCTATGCATCCAGCTTTATCATGCGAACGGCTAAGGAGTGCAATTCACTTCCTGCAAATATATTCCCAGTCCACTATAACTTGGATCTTTTTAAATCGAGAGTGAATAGACATCTTTTAGGTAAGCATGATCCATCCTAGACTGCATCGGCACTTACCATCAGGTGAGAATAGTGAGATTGCGGTCAAATGCTTGCCTTTTTGTAATAAAAAAAAATGATTAGGTGCGATCGACTTTCGTCAACGAGTCAAAATATTATTTATTCAAATAGGCCTAGCAACAAGCACTATTAAATTGTAAGTTCTACACATATTCTCAATCATTAGTTTATTTAAATACAGGTTGCGGAAATTAAAATATCTAGTTATAAGTTAAAATGAAATTAGTAGTAGGTAGGTATATAAATTTCGCGATTTTAGATACTTTCCTTAGGTACTTACTTATATCTTTATGGTTGGATATTTGAATTTTTGTTTGTTCCTTCATTAGGTAAACAAAAACGCCTTAACGAATTTCAATGAAATGTGGCACACAAATAGGTATACCTAGATCGGAAAAAGACTTAGGTAGGTAACTAGGTATCCCTATCTCGTAATTAATTCCCAATGTGACTGATATGGGATTACAATTTAATACATGTTTATATGCTAAGATCGGGGAAATCTTGAAGAAAGGCCAGGTCAAGAGCACCCTAAACCGGCGAGCGTGTATGAGGAATGTTATGAAAGTGAAGGAAGCGAAAGAGGTATGTCAGGATCGTAGCAAGTGGAAATCCGTGGTCTCTGCCTAACCCTCCGGGATATAGGCGTGATTATATGTATGTATGTATGTATGTATGTATGTATTATATGCTAAGAGATAGAAGGGCAATCTAACGAATTAAATGCGGGCAGAGGCTACTAAGTTAATTGTTACTACTAAAATACTTAAATAGATAAAAGAACATGATGGTACCTTGAACCAATTTACTCTGTCAATCTTTGGCCTGTGTGGAACACTGCATGCAATATTTTCCGTTTTACCTTCTTCTATCATGATCGATAAAAAGCGGTCTACAGGATAATCTGGAACAACCAAAAATTTTAAACGTGTATATTTTTGATTTTTGTATCAACCATAAACGTCTGCGAACATGCTATAATCTTAGAAATAAATTAAAAATGGAAAAAAAATCTTTTTAAAATATCACATAAAGGAATATAGTCAACAGCTAATACAAACACAAACGCAAAGGAGCCTCGTCTGCCAACAAACCACTGTGTGGTTTGGTAGAAGAAAATATGTATTTAGTTGTAAGTAACATCTTTGAATAAACGCTTTTTTTTTTTTTTTTTTGTATACTAAGACGCGTAAAGTTATGAAAAATAATGTATTTTTTAGAAATTTTAAGTGGAAGTGGAAAGTGAGAAAATTTATTCTAAGCTTAATAGCTTCGTTCGCAGATGTTTCTGCTTGATAAAAAAAATATTTAAAAAATCATGTAATCGTAAATTTGAGAATTAAAGTGCTATATGGGTCAAACACATTTTAGAAAAAGGTCACTTCTATGGACAATACAATAAAAGTTAACGAATCTGGACCTACGTACAGGTTTTTGAATAGCGCAGAACTAGATTCACGGGCCAATTCGAACAATGATCTAGATATCCACTAGATATGAATCGGAAACGATAACGAGATATTTAAGAAGGTCATGTCAAATTTGACATTTCCGCGTTTCCGAATCTCCTCTTGAACGATCTCTTTAAGATTTGCTTAAGATATTACTTATACATCCAATGGTCCAATGGATATCTAATGGATATCCCAAAACTTCACAACAATTGGTTTCTCGAATCGAACTGCAAAAGATAACTAGTTGAGAACTAAACTATAACGTATCACTTATCTATTAGATCTCGTATTGTTCTCGTATCTAGGAATTATCACGTTGTTTGACCGTCTAACTGTTTAGCTGCTTACCATTAACAACAACTTGAAACTGTTCAGAAGTAGAACCAAATTTGTTGATAGCTGTGCATGTGTACGTTCCAGCTGCCGAGTCATCGACTTTCTTGATGATTAGACTGCCATCCTTTCCGATGAGGTACCATTGAGTGTCTGTAAGCAAAGAAAATCTATGTAAGAAAGTAAGAGTGAATGGAGTGGAGTCCAAAATAAAACGGCAAGCACCTTTTTTGTGGACAACTAGTTAATTACAATTTGAGTACAGTTTACTTAGGCTTTTGTCATACAGCTTCCAAAAAGTAGAAGTTTCTAACATGCATATGTGTTGACTGTGTTAAGCAAGAAAATCACGTGTCAAAGTCCGTTTATTTCATAATGTCTACAGGAAAGATCTATATAGTTAACGCTAGTTCATACCTCATAATTTTGACCCATCTAACTCTGCACCGATTTAGCAAATAATTGTGTATCACATCAGACATAAAATCCACATAAAAATGTCACTTTCAAACTTTGTTACTTTAAATTCGGAGCATTCAGCTCATAGCTTGTAGACATTTTACCTGAAGAAAGGTTCTTCCCTCCAAAGGTCCAAAGGACCTCAGGTTTTGGGTTGCCGGTGGCATCGCAGGGGACCCTGAGGTACATGTCACCCTTCACGCCGTCATACTGCCTCATCCTGAATAGGATTGAGGGACGAGCTGAAATCAGGGAAAGTGAAAAGAAAAGTAATTACTGCCAAGGTTTTCTTTAAGACGAGTTTCTTTAAGAGTAATCAACCGGTATGAAACCACCTGTTGTTTACCTCTGCTTGTGTTTCTGTTTTCTTTTGTATTGTTTTCTTTTATTGCATACATAGTATTTGTATTGTATTGTAATTACCTTTTTAGGGTTCCGTGCCCAAAGGGTAAAAACGGGACCCTATTACTAAGACACCACTGTCCGTATGTCCGTCTGTCTGTCACCAGGCTAGTGATAGCTAGACAGTTGAAATTTTCACAGATGATATATTTCTGTGGCCGCTATAGCAACAAATAATAAAAAGTACGGAACCCTCGGTGGGCGAGTCTGACTCGCACTTGTCAGGTTTTTTATTATTTCCGAGCTGCCTATATTTCGACGCAGTTACATGCATCTTGTTCACGTGTAACATTCTTGTTATGCTTGATTGCCACCGACGTGGTATAAAAAAAAAACTGAAGATGGGTGAAGGTGGGTTTCAAACGTGGGTATAAGCTACCCTATGGGTAATCCCTGGAGCAAAGTTGGTTACTTCCAAGTGCCAATTCAGCTTAGATGGTCTCTTAAGAAAATTTACCTGTGACTGACACGGTGTAGGTGATATTTTTTGAACCGCCGGCGTTAACGGCAACACAAGTGTACTCGCCGCTCTGCCCGTGGTGGATTCTCGCGAAACGCAAGTCTCCTTCGACGGTATTGTGCCTAAAAATCACACAAATATTTTCACAATCAACGTGTATATAATAGATAAAATTTTCTCTACTGAGCTCGTTCACTTACCTGTACTAACAATGGCATTCTGTTAAACAACAGCCATTATTTCTTTTGAGTGAGCGCGTGGCCTTTGTGCCTGAGGCTCACACACAATGGCCACGCGCTCAGGCACAATGGCCACGCGCTCCCCCAAAAGAAATAATGGCTTTTGTTTAACAGAATGCCATTGTTAGTACAGGTAAGTGAACGAGCTCAGTAGAGAAAATTTTATCTATACAAATTACTTAGAAACAATTAGATGGGTAATTATACTCGAGTAGATTTTTATTTATTATTTATTAAATCAACGATAATGTAATGTTTATAGTTGTTAGTTAGTAGTTTAAAGTAGTGGGACTACTTTTAAAAACACAAATTAAAAGTAGTGTAAGGGCAAAGTCGATATTCAGGTCGAACCATAATACTCACAATCGATATGTGATAACCCCGTAAGAGTGATAAGGATAGATATATGTAAAAACAATAATGTTAGAGTAGGATAGCGCTTTAGAGAATAAAGAACACTTCCAATATGTCGTTGTTTCAATCAGCAAGTCCTTACAGTAGTACGTTGCTGGCCGAGCGGGCTACCAAAGCGAGGTCGTTTAGACAAATTAAATTCTGTTTATTTATTATGGTCGTATTTTTTAGCAAAACTAGTTTTCTGAGTTATCTTGAAAGGTTTTATTTTAACGTTAATTCTTGTGAAATCGTATTTTTCCTAAGAATAACTCGTATTATAAATTATCTTGGCCAGTTTTTTTTTCAAACACTGAAACTTAATTTCTTCTTGAAGTAACTTACGCTATTTTAATGGCGTCAGATGTGTTCGTCTTGCGATAATACCATGTGATGTGGGGCGTGGGAGGTCCACCAGCTTTGCACTCCAAGTTCAGGGACGTACCTTCCTCTTGTTCAATGTGAGTCTTGCCTGGCGACTTTACAGCAACTGGAACTAGAGGAAAAATAAAACCAGTTATTTTATTTCAAGTTTACATTGTCTTATAAAACCAGTATTCTTAACTTTTTAGAAAATCCACAACATAAATGACAATGAGACAAACCAGTTACCCTGACTAAAAATCCAAATCGGTTCATTTCATACGTTTTCAAGAAATCAGGGCAACTAACACTTCAAAATAAACAATATTATATTTTTATGGAATTCTACAGTCAAGACGACAATCGTTTATACAAAAAGCCAATCGCAATTTAAATCGATCCGCGTTTTGGCTAAGCCCCCGGTTGTAATAATCTGCTTTTTACTGTCAGACTGTACTTACCAATAACATCGAGCTCGATGGTGATAGAGTCGCTTCCCCACGTGTTACTCGCTTGACATGCGTAGTATCCGGCATCTGATAGCATAGCTGAAAACCTACGTAAAAGACACTTGCTTAGATCAGGATTAATTTTTAAGATACTTATACTTATCTGGAAAAAAATCTTAAAACCTTATTTCTCTTATACATGAATCAAGCATTATAATTGCGAAAATCTTAATAAAATTTCACAAATAAAACAATGAAAACGGATTATATTCGAACGCTGTAAAGGGTTCGAAACGTCGGGGTGTATTATAAATATAATATCATCATTCGCTTGCCCTTATCCCATTCATTTGGGGTCGGCGCAGCATGTCTTTTTCTTCCATACCTCTCTCTCGCCCGTCATCTTCGTTTGTATCATCTCTCACACAGTCCATCCACCTTTTCCTCGGTAAAAAATATAATATATAAATATAATATACGCGATATAATCCGTTTTCATAGTTTTATTTTATGAGTAACTATCGCGGTGACCGAAGACAATATTAAAATTTCACAACTTGTTATGTCGGCTGTACACACTGGTCGAGATACCCCAAGATAGGCGAAAAACACCTACCCAAGACTTCCATTGGCATAGAAAGTATGTCTCGTTTTATCATAAAGGCGCCGTCCGTTGTGAGTCCAGACCACGCTGGGCTTGGGTAGTCCATCGGCTGCACAATCAAGGGTCACAGGCGTCCCTTCGAGCACGGTCACTCTCGTCTCCATATCTTCCGAGATATCGGGGGAGTCTGAAAAATAAAATCATTAACGGATTTTATTGTAAAAACCCTCCTCCTATTTCAAAGCCATATTTGATTTCCAGGTAAAGAAGGAATGACACCTGGAGACCAGCAGTACTCGGAGACGACAGCAGTACTCCATATTTGCTATAGGTATGTTCGCTTAAATTAATGAAACTGATCATTGCATATCCGTTTTAAATACAAGATAGACATTCCAGTGGGTTCTACTGTCCATTTTATTTTAAAACTCGCTGTTTAGTAAGTATTCAAACCAAATTCAAACTTGCTTGCTATGCTAACTCATGTGAAGTAGCGCGGTTACTGGCCGGTGACCCAAAAAAGGTGTCAAAAAACAATTAATGCCAAAAGTCTTTAGTGTCATTCGAATTGCAAAAGGATCAGCACAAATATATAAGTAATTATTCAGTAAAGATCTTATTAAAAGTGTTCCCTAATTAGTAGGTTTCAGTTAAAATATGATAGGAAATAATTATGCACTACATCTGTACTTACACTCAACAATCAATTCAATGCCATAATAATCCACTCCCATTGCATTCTTTGCCTTGCAACTGTACGTGCCGGCGTCAGAAATCTGAATGTAGTCCAAATGTAACGTGTCCGAGGTTTCGTTTAGGGCGATGTCTTCGTCGGCGTTTTTGAACGACCAGCTGAGGGTTGCGTTGGGTATAGCTTCGATAAGCCTAAAACAATGATTTTATAAAAAATGGATTTCTAAACAAATCGCAGTAAGGTTGATGGGGCAAGACAAACATTTAGACGATATAAACACTCTCACAGGCAATCACGTACTGTTTCTCTCGCCCCGAGCAAAATAAACTGTGTTTTCTCTTACATCATAATTACCTGATTAGTTTTCATTTCACCGATAGATTAAGGGCTATCGGTGCCAACTAGGTATTTTTTTTAAAGTAAAAGGAATATCCAGAATTTTGAAACTGTGTTTTTAATTGTATACTTAAACCTCACCTGCACCGAAAGGTCACTTCGGTTTCTGCTCTAGCGTTAATTGTGTGAACACTCTTGTCGATTTTTGGCGGCCCTGAAAATAGAAGAGAAATTTTGCTATTACCTGTTTGTGATTACCGCTACATTTTTTCTTTTTGCTTGGCGCATGTCATGTCATTTTGGTAAAGCCCCTTGGGCACTAGGGTCCTTGATCTATCATCAAGGGAAATCTATTTTTCAGTTTGTTTTACAAGTAAAAATAAATAATCAACAATTGTAAATCAATGTCTACAATATCAAGTCAATGAATATTATTATTATTAAGAGATGCAAGACAAATGCGATTTTGATTTGTCGAAATAAATATGCAAAATACAATGGAATGGAATTATAGGTGGTTGCATTATATAACTCAATTTCAGTGTACCTACAGTTACAGCTCTATAAGATATTCGTTGTAAAGTACAAAAAGTTCATGAATTGAAAGCTGAGAAAACGGGAAATTAACGCATTTTAATAACTTACCAACACCACTTATATCCACATTCAAAAGCTTCACAACCTTCTTCACCTCATTCTTGACCACGCAAAAGTAGTTGCCGGCCAAGTTTGGTTCCATAGATTTGACGGTGATGATGGAACCATCGGCAGACATATTGTAGTTGTCGTCAGGTTTGAGGAGTTTCCGACCTTTGTACCAAGTCACTGTGGCTGGGGGGTGGGCTAGGACTTCGCAGGTTATGTTGCCTGGCTTCTGGTATTCGATGGTTGTGTCTAAAACAGACATTGAGTCATCATTCTTCTAGTTTGTCCAATTTGTATCAGGGTAATATCAAACGAGACACAATTTTTTTAGGTTGTCAGTTTTTGAGAAACCAAATACGATCTCTGGACTTTTTGTAAGAAAGATAATGCCAAAGATATTCAGCACTTTTAAACTAAAGTTTTATCTTTTTACTGGTTATTAACTTTAAGTATCGTGAATTTACGATACTTAATTGTGATCCAGAGAGATCAAGATCTCCAATAGTTTTACCTTCAGCCTTAACTTCAATGAAATCCTTTACTTCAGTAAGAACGGTGACATTTTGCACGCCGTCGCCTGCCGCGTTGGTTGCTTGACAACTGTACGTGCCCTTCTTTTCCACTTTAGGTATCTCCAGCACACTCACGTAGTCGTAGGGGAGCTCAACGATTGAGGCCTGAAATAAAAATAAAGATAAAAGATAATTTATTTACACAACATATTCCGCACTTCAACAGTTTGTTGCGTGTGCTGGCCGAGAGGCTAGACTGCCCGTTCCAACACCACTGGATGCTGTTGCATGTACAGCGGTAGTGTTTGGAATGTGGCAGTCTTCATTATCTAAATAATTAAATCCTATGTATATTTTTATTTCTTATTTAATGTGTCTTTACTAACATTAGCATATTAAGATTAATTCAATTGTATTACTAACAAATAATATGGGCTTTTGTCTGAAAATAAACATTGAAATTGAAATTCCAAATCATCATACAGAGCTGGTTCCTACACTAGGCCTTGCGTGTATGTAATAAAAACAACCGATTGACGTTCGACGCAAGAAAACCACCAAGAATAGATCAAGAGTACCATGTCAGTTGATCACTAGTCAGTTGAGCAAATTTGTTGTACTACATCATAAAATTCAAACTGTGGTCCAAGTATTTTTCCTACTTTGTTAGGTATAGTTCTTACAGACCTTTTCCTCCATTTTAATTTAGATACATAATAAGTATGCTTATATGTAATGATGATCAGAAGCATGGTTAATACTGTAAGCGTCCTCGCTCGCTGGTGGACACTACAAGTGTACCTACTGAAATTAATACCACAGTTTAAAAGGTCTATACTTATTTGCTATGTAATTCTAGGTTTTGCATAAATACCTTCTCATACTCCAGCTTAGCAGAGGTGTCATCAGATTGCCAAATAATGTCAACTTTTGGATATCCTTTAACTTTGCACTTCAGTTTCAACGGTTTGAAAAATGCTGCGTTGATTGTTGGTCCTCCTTCAATTGTTACTTCGGGAGCTTTCTCGTTGGGCTGATCTGCAATTAGATTCAATTTACTTTAGAAATTATGTTAAATAATAAAATTTGTATGATACGCTATAAATGGGTCTGAGAATATGTCTGCGGTTACGTCTAATTGCCACGACTCTTTTTATACATTTCGTAAGGGCCACGGCAATGAGACCGCAGACATATTTTTTGAGAATGCTCGAATGAAATGCTGGACGCATGCGACCGGCGGCGCCGAAAGAGGCAAATTAAGACCATTCATTGCGCTCGTCCTTCAAATGCTCGCTCGTATATTTATAAATCTCTAGTTTTCTTATATGACAGGAACCAAAGTTCTTTGTTTTTAGTAACAGACTCGTGAAAATTAGGTAGGTGTAGGTAGCTGATGTATACTTACCGATGACGAACTGAGGTTTGATTGGCGTTAAGCTGTACCTCGTTATATTGCTATTTTTCCTAGTGTCGTAACCATTTATCTGAAAAAAGATTTAAAAACCCAAGTTCATAAAATCCTAAGTTTCAAATTTCCTAACTTCCATATCTCACTTCTATGGTAAATTCCACCCCACTCTTTATCACTCAAATCGTGATAAAAACTGTCCTATGTTCTTTCCCGGGACTCAATCGATCGCTATACTAGTACTACATTTCAATCGCAATAACTTCAGCGATTTAAGCTTGAATAGGTGACAAACGATAATAGTTTTTGGGATTATACCATAAGGTGCTACGTGTTGGACCGGCAATCAAAATACGTGGGTACGAATCCCAGGTTGGCCAGAGTGGATCATCGTTAATTTTTTCATTGTGATTGAAATATGTATATACAATTTGTAGGTGCTCCACACCTTGTTTGCGACGTTTAACCCAAAAAGGAAAAGTAAATAGGAAAGATATTGTAGGTTCCACTTACCGCTAACTTAAACGTGTCCTTCGGCGTTTCGACGGGCTCCGTCGTGTAGAACTGCTCATCTTTGTTGACGAGTGTAAGTGGTTCCTGCAGGAGTACAGTGTCGTCCATACCGAGGATCTGCACGTTGACCAGCTTCACGTGTGGGGCGTCAAGCACTTTTATGGCTACGTAGGACTTTGCATCTGTAGAAAACAGTGTTGGCAAAATGTGTCGACGCCAAAGACGACAACAAATAGATACACTATTATAATCTGGTGCGAGTCTAGTGATAACTAGATGCGAGAAGGAGCAAGGGTGGTGAACCTGGATATGTTGGAAGTGCACTGCAACCTCGACCAAGACACGGACATGTGCTGATGCTGGTCCTTTTTACTTGCACCCTTAATTTCCAGGTTTTCTGTTGGTATTGTCTTGTTAGTCAAGAAGTCTTAGATGTAAAGAGCTTAATTTACCTTGTTTACTTTGAGAATATTTATTTTGACGACTTAGCAGTGACAATGTATTAATAGTATAATAATTGGCCGGCGACTTTTCGTGATTGCAAGTTGCCACCTAAGACTGCTGCAAAACTACATCTTTGTATTCAAGGATGCTTTAAACATCTGTTACCTGGTACGGGTCTACTGACAGTCTCCTCAATGCTAGCAGGAGCGATGGTGGAGAACCCATGTCGGAAGTGCACTGAACTCGACGCTGAGACGACCACATGCGTGTTGCTGATGCTACCGGTTTGCACCCTGTACACGCCTGATTTCACGTCGGGGACTTTCACTATCTGTTTGAAAAAATACGTCACTCGTATATGAAAGAAACAAAAGCTGTGTACTCTTTGGCAGATAGTTATAGACAATGCAGCTATCATTCTGGTTGCGACTGAACGTTTCTTATGTAATTTTGATTGAGCTCTATCCCCCAAATGGTGGACATTTATTTTACCAGTTTTTATTAGAAACTGAAACCTGTACGGATAATCGATGTACATCACCTATTGCCGTCGACAAGACATCAGTCCAGTACTATTTTAGTGTGAGATTGATATGGACGAATATCTACTGTGATGGGACCATATTGCCCATAATTTATTAGCCTGTTTATTTAAAATTTACACTTCAATAATAATTAAGTAACTAAATTTTTTTTATTAACCCCTAAACTCTTTTTTTATCCCCTTTACCGAGAACGAAATAAAATTAAATGCCAAGTTGAAATATGTAGTTATTTGATAGGGGCAATTTGTTAACCACACCCACATTTGTTGCTGAGCGACCAAATGGGGTTTTAATTGATTGATTGCTTTTTAGACCCACAACGTACGGAATGCATACCAGGCCACCAATTGTACCAATTGAGTTGCAAGGATGCAGTTGCATAGAAACATAAACTATGCTTATCAATTTAATCTTACGGCTGGCCCACAAACTTGGTTCCATAAGGAAACATTATTCTACTAAACGTTTTTTGAAGTAGCCTTTTCGGCCTATGTTTCGACCGTTTGACACAAATATTACTAAGTTTGTACATATTTTTTTAAATAAAAAGAGTTCAGCTAAAAGTTCAAAAATAGTCAACGCACCAGCGACTTACGACACATATGGGTTTACAAACACGAGCTACTGCCTAGCGGTTATCTAGGTATGAACTTTTGTATGAAATTACATTTCATATTTACCATTTACTTTTCCGTGAAGAAAATCGGTTTTCCCTCTGATTTGGAAGGACTATGCTAAGAAAGGGAAAGAGCTCATTTTTTTAAACTAAATTTTTCCCTTCGATGGGCGCAATTTTACATGTAAAGGCGTGTTGGTGGATGACTGGGAGTTGTCGAGGAAGAAGAGGAACGTCAAACCAAACCATTCGGTCAAGTCACAAGACAGTGTATGGTTGCGTTCAGAAACAAGGCGCAAAGCACGCAAACATAGCAATAGCTAGTTTTTGTTGCATCTTTAATATTTAAGCTTTGGCTTTTGAGTGTTAGTGCCTTACCGTTATAGCTGGGAGTTTTGTGATGTTCGTAGTATGTGCTTCAATGCCGCCTGGATCGGACACGCCTAGTCGCGCATTCTCGCCAGACACTGCGATCACAATGTCCTTTATGTCTTCATCTACTTTAACCTGAATAACATAAGAACAGTATTACATCTTTGTTAGTTCTGTTTTTTTTTCGCATGTATCCTTTTAGGTATTAGTTCTTTGACAGATAAACAAACAAATTTCATTATCGGTTGCGTTTGAAAAAACGGTTTGACATACGCGTAACATTTTTTCAAAGTCAACACTTGTTACGATCGTTTCAAGTGGAGTGTAAAGATAGTGTTAAGTGAAAGGTATCATTTGGATGGAGACTGCAGCAGCGTTGCAGTTCTAGAAGCTCACTGTCAATCGACACACTGCCACTGTCACTGCGACAGCAATTCAGCAGCGATAACGACGACAACACAACCTTTTTTTTAATAGCCTATATTAGGTCCCACTGCTAGGCAAAATACCTCCCCTGTCTTCCGCCACTCGTCACGGCTTTGTGCATGCTGCCGCCGGTCGCTACAAAAAGAGTCCAGTAGGCCTAGCCAAGTGCCTGTATCTCTCTATCACTCTTCCATATTAGTGTGACAGTGACAGTTGCGTTTCGTTTGCTACGTAGCGTTAGCGGATGGCATGTTGTCTACGGGGCCAGGTCGTCTTGCCAATCGCCATCTCCTTTTTGGCCTAACGCAACGCTTTTGGACAACGCAACTAATCATGGAAATTATTAAATGTTATAAACTAAGATATACAGATTTCGAGCGCCATACCTGCAAAATGGGCTTTTCTTTCTATATTTTGTAACAATTGTCTAAATGTAAGCAATGACTTATGTCCAGCAACATGGGTAATAATTAGTAAAGAAAAAGCTTTGAAATTTTTACAACGTTAACATTTTAGTTTAAAAACTAGAAACGCAGATCAAATAACTTCAATCAATTGTTTTTTGTAAGCTGTATCTTTTACTGAGGTGTGCCAATACAGAGTATTTTATCTATCTATATATAACTTAAATTTCACGTACAATATTGAAGTAATGACCGAATGAGTTCCATATTCGATAATAAGTTAAGAGGTTATCTCTTAATTGGTTTATCGTTATTTAGAAACAGTTGGGCTGATAATTTCTTCACCCACTTCTCGCGCCTGCCATCTTTTGGGATAAATACTAGTAGCGTAGAGATAAACGTTACTAAATATAATAATGTATCTTTTTCTACTCCAGCATTCTTATTTGTAGATTAAATACGATCTTGATATTCGTGACTATGTTATAACTGTTTTATCTACTCGTCAACTGTAATCGTTGAATTAAGACTTCGTATACCAAACTGAAATCGCATACTTTTCACTTAGCACGGTACTCGACGGAAAAGCTCTCCATTATATCACGATTGTATAAAATACTATTTTGGAAAATTACCATATAGTATTTTATGGAATAAAAGAATAAGATGAATGAATAGAAGAGTAAGAATGGATGTGTAAAATTTGTTTACTTACATCAAATGAACCTAATTGCCGAGCAGGCAACGTTTTACTCAGTATAACGTTTTTTCGACTCCCAACAGTTTCCTCCACATATTTTAATATCTGAAAACATCAAAACAACAGTAGTATTACTCGTATTGTTATCAAATTTGTTCTAATCAGAGGGCCTACCGCGAACATCGAAGTTCGCAAATTGCGGGCATCTTTCTCTGTCACTCTAGTTACGCCTAAATTGGAGTAAAAGAGAAAGATGCGCGTAATTTGCGAACTACGGTATTTGTGGTAGGCCCACAGACTAGTAAACAAAGAAGACTGACAAACCCCATACAACGTCTCGAGAATTCTCACTGTTGTCTACAACAGTGAGAATAAAAAAAAAAAAAATTAATGGTATCTATACCATTAAATATTATTTTTAGATTTTAGTTGTTTGCGTATCAAAACTGCCACCCCTCGCTATGTATACTTGATTGACTGCAGGTTATAATCACAAAAGTAGATTTAAAGTATAAATAAAGCATTTAGAAAAGGTTTAAAAGTTTGTGGTAAATATATTGTTTTACTAACCTCTCCGATTTCGTTCTTTTTCAAATGGAATACTTGTCCATTCGTAGCTTTCGCAAGATCTTGGTACACTAGATAGTTTTGGCTGATCGTGTCGTTCTCACAAACCCCAGTCAGAAGAAATACAATCTAGAAATAAGAAAGAGTTATAAATATCTTGAAGTTGGTGACTACGTATTTTGAGAAAATTGTGCATTTTAAATCGTAGAAGAACCGATACAAGAAGTGCAACTGGCGGTTATCAGTAAAGAGGTAGATAGTCCCTATTTACAGCAAAGTAGCAATTGCTATTGCCTTTCATATGTATTATCAAAGATTCGTGGATTCTATTTGATGTGTAAAGTGTAAGATAAATTCGTGCTGCTGCCTTTCCTTTCACTGAGGTAGAGATGAGAGGAAAAAACGTGCCGGAATCAACCAAGCATTGGTTCCCTTCTTTGTTCCGCTGGATTACAACCAAGGCTATTGACTGATTCCCGCACGTCTCCTTTCATCTTAGCCTCAGTGGAAAGGCAGCCCTAGAATTCGACAGCTTTTGTAGATGTAATGTACATATGCTGTACATTATGCAGTAACTGGTTGTCAAAAGTTGGCGTTTGAAATTTCTGTTAGCACTAAATAAAGGTATATAGCACCGTATAGCACCATCTTCAGCTGTCAAACTCAGATTACTACAGATTACAGATTATAAGATCATAGAATCTTTGGTATTATACTCAATACAAGTTCTATAGTTGCGGAAAATCTTGTTTAAAAAACTCAAATAGTGTTGAAACTCTGTCATCGTCAGAATCAGAATCAGAATCAGAATTGGTTTATTTTTATAGTTATCGGTTACATTTTGTGTCCTGGCTCCCGTTCGAGTCTCAGAGGTGTATGCTTGCTTAAGTCTAGGTAAGATCAGTGCAAGTGTGGTTTATTTGATTTATGTTAGTCACTTTATATAAAGACAACAATCATTGAACGTTCTTTGTTGTGTTCTTAATAACAATAATAACTACTTAAAACTAACTTACAATCTATCTGTCATCGTCGTCTGCCTTGTTCGGCTGTCTGTCGTGAACTGGTCTGATTTTGTCTACGTGATTGTTATGTCTGATTTTGAATTTATATGTCGTTCCAAATATGTATGTCAGTCAGTCGGTCTCGTCAGGTCGGCACGGAGGTCGGAAGCCACAAGTGTTTTAAAAAATTACCTGAACTCCTTTCTTCTGGCTAAGTGCTTCAACTTTTGCAAAATTCGTATAGTCTTCTGCGGAGGCATCAGTAAAAACGTACAGAAGAGAGCCGTCTTTGCTCTCATTTAGTGCCAGTTCGATTCCCGTCAGAGACTTTTCAGGGCAAAAGCCGCCTCCGCCTGTGTTGATATTGCCTATTTCTTTTTTAAAAGCTGTCTTGTCTTTGGTTTTTGTTACCAGTTTAGGTTCTGTAACAAAAGGCACGCTTTGAAGCATAATCAATCCAATAGAACAAAACAAGATGTAAAAAAAATTAAACACACACATATTATAGGGGTAATATATTATTTTACGCTTTTATAACTCGGCTTTTTAAAGTAAATTTTTGAGATTGTACATAGAAAAGGCCTTGAATCGTCCATGTTTCAATGGTTCCGTACGCCTCGACACGGACCTGGACCGTTTTAGCGTGAGTCATCCTTAAAGCTTAACGTCTCGTCTGTGTATGATAAGGATCCTGACCGATTTTTCATATTTGCATATTTGTTGAGCACGTTTTTTTTTCACTTTATTCGGAGCGACCGAGGTTTGAACTCACAATTTTTGATCACCAACACATATGAAAGGTTAAACCAAATATCATAAAAAAACAGCCAACTCACCATTTGCAAATGTCACCAAAACAAATTCTTCAATCGGCGAAGAGCTCGAATTACTCACTGTATCTAAAATTGCATCTACAGCATTACTCACTTCTTTAATGTCATCACTCATCGACGCAGTGGCATCAATGACAAAAGTCAAACTACTTTTTACATCACTAGAACTGACTGTAGTGACTGTTCCTAAAAGGAACAGGGCGAGAAAACACTGTAGTTCCATTTTTAAATAATTCTCATCATACGACCGCTTCGAAACGTTTACAAGTTGTAATTGGTCGTTATCATTTGGCAGCTCTCGTAAGTTGATATCAATTCTGGCGCTCAATGAACACGGATCTACAGGGTGGGCACACACTATCCTTGCAATAAATCTTACAAAAAACCTACGCAAATGTAATTTGTTTTTATTTTTGGTGCATGATAGAAAATACCCTCGAAATTACTTTTTTCTTTAAGTCAAATGCAATCTGGAGGAAAAAAGCAGCGTTCAAACGTTCCGATTTTTTGTTTATGGATTTTTAACACAAAATGGCCATATATTTTTATATTTCCAAAGGTATAATCTTATTATAAAAGTTACGCATTACGATATGGTAGCATTCGTGGCACTAAATAAGCTAAATATAGTACAGCTATATTTTTGTGTATCACTTTTTTTAGACGGAAAGCATTCGCCTGTTTAATTTTGCTTGCGTTCAGAGTCCACCCTGTGTATCTAAATAAACGGCCCAAACGCACTTAGTTCGCATGTCAAAGATTATTCTGCATTCTTCATTCATAAATATTATATAATATTGAGAATCTTATAAAACGCATTAGTTATGTCTGCCTCTAAAACATTTTATTGCACCAACATATATATACGATGGGACGGGACCCGAACACTTGGATTTTATGTGATGTCTTCTTTAGATAGGTAATTATGGTGAGATGTATTAACGTCATGTATATAATTTTGGTGGAGTTCTTATTATAAATATTTAATTTTTTTTTATACCACGACGGTGGCAAACAAGCATACGGCCCGCCTGATGGTAAGCAGTCACCGTAGCCTATAGACGCCTGCAATACCAGATATATTACATCTTTTTTTAATTTTTTTTATGCATATTACATGCGCGTTGCCGACCCTTTAAAAACCTGTACACTGTTGAAGAACCCCATACTGTAGCCCCTCGGGAAAACCTCGGCAGGGAGCTCATTCCACAGCCGAAGCGTACGCGGGAGGAAATTCCTCTTAAACCGCACAGTACGCGAATATGTAAACTAACACTGAAAATTCGATTAACACTGAAAAATCCCCAAGTCTGCATTATTTTTAAAGTATTAATTTGCGTACAGCTATCTTAAATCTATTTAAAGTTCTAACGCCTATATAAAGACCTAGTTGGTCTATGTCAAAGGTCAAACACAGGACGGAAGTTTTCACTAAATTTCGTCATTTCTAATGCAGAGTAAAAATAGGCCGAGTAGAATATACTCGTAAAACTAAATAGATACGCATAGGGGTCAAGCGACCTCGCTGATACGAGAAAAAAGTATTCTAACAAAAATTGTAAATACTTTGCTGTTGCTAGAACATAATTCTTTATCTGCTACTACCTACTCTTGTATCTGCAGGTGGTATTATTAGAGCCTACTGTACCTCTCTTTATACCTGCAGCTTGTGGGCTAATTATTCGCAAAGATCGATCAGCGCCCTTCGGGTACAGTTCAACAACGCCTTCAGGGTGCTGTTGCGTCTGCCTCGCTTCTGCAGCGCGTCAGGCATGTTCGCGGACGCGCAGGTAGACGGTTTCTTTGCCACAATAAGAAAGCGCGCCGCCGCGACGCGTCGCAGAGTGCTTGGCAGTAGCAACAGTATCCTGTGTGATAGCGGGTAGGCTCGATAGTCGCTATATGCAGCACTGGTCGAGCCTGCATCGTTCCCTAGCTAAGTATGTATTGTAGTTGTAGATATCTAGTAAGTTAAGTAATAATTAATTGTATCTAACATAGTAAAACTTCCTGCATGTTCGACTAACCTGTTATGGATTTCTGTGGTCCGAAATAAATGATTTTTATTTTATTTTATTTTATTTTTATTTATTTTTTAAGGCAAGAAGACCCTTTACGAGATGTGAACTTAACTACCTAATTATTATATTTCTGATAAATTAAATGCCTCTTTCCCCTCAGGCCCCTTTCTTTGAAGAAGAACTTTCAGTATTACCTATATGTACAGTCAAGTGTAAAAATATTGGTGCACACATCATACTCAATTTTTTTTGTTAGGTACCTAAAATACTACGAGATAAATGGTTAATTTAGGCATAACATTTTCGACGCCGCATCAACCACAAAAGCTGTCACTCATACGTCACGTCACTGAAGTGTCAAAACTGAAATTGAACTTTATGCACGTAGGTCTATGTTGCTCTGTGGTCAGTGACAGATTAATCCGTCTTTGGCGTTGGACCTGCGGTTCGGATATATCCGTCGTTGGCGTCGAAATGGTTAAAAAAAGAATGTTTACGCTTCGGATATAGCTAACCTTGATCTTGCGTAAACTCTTCATTTAGTTATCTTGATTCCGAATCCATATACTCGTAGGTAACATAGGAATACTAAGATAATATGAAATATATCGTAGTTAATGTGTAAAGTAAAATCTAGGTTTCAGAATTTTTTAATTATAATTACAAGGAGCTATACATACATATAAGTATTAACAATATTAATAATCATACTGACAAAGTGCTATAATAAAATGTTGAAAGCATATTTTTGGTACGGTGAAACGGCCAAGCCACATATTTTGACTAGTGTAGTTTTTGTGAAGTTAGGGCTTGTAGAGTTAGAAGCTTGGCTTTACATGAGATCTGATAACTTTTTGACAGGTACGAGCCTTACTTGGCAACATTTTACATGAAAATGTTTTTGGTGAGATTTTAGATTACTATTTTCAATTAAACAAATCTTAGTTTACTTTCTTTTTATTAGCACACTTACGTAACTACGTCGAAAATTTAAAGGGCCATTATGTACCTACTGTAAAACGTTGTACGATACACGTGCGAATAGGTAATTCGCAACTCGTTGCGAATTTTCTATTTTTCGCACTTGTATCGTAAATAACTAACACCACAATAACATACACAAGTATGTCCTAAACTAAAGCACACATTATAGATAGCTGCCTTACAGAAATTAGTGTTCACTTCCTACTTCCAGTAACTCAACACCTAGTATATAAATACATACTTATCACAAATCCATCAAAATGTTTTAATCGCAATCCGTCCCTGTCTTTACCTGGTTCGTGCATAATTTTAAATGGCACCTGCGTGCGGGGTAGTCCAACGCTAAAAAAACCAGTGTAAGTGAGCTCTCCGATAACGCGCCTTTGTTACGCACATCGATGACACATTTTAGACTGGTTCAGTAGCGTTCGACTTGCCGGCACTCAGTAACCGCAAAGACCACACAGCTATGGAATATGTTTTCCCATTAGTTCATTTTAAACCTTATTGCAATCTTCATAGAGTGGTAATTCAATAACCGGTTAAAACGGCCCTACCATTTTTTTATGCTAGTAAGTAGCACTTGCGGTTACACTTAACAATAGATAAAGGATAAGCCGAAAGGGGACTGTTTGAAATCTAAACACTATATAAGGAACGTCTATCCAGCGTGTAAATAATGATCATCAGGCAGATCGGACAACTCCAGCAGCAAATTCTTGAAGTCAGGGAACACGCCTTGGTATCTGAACGCGTGCTCGAAGTCAGCTAGGCTGCAGCAGTACGTGAATCCGTGGTGTACGTTGCGCCAGTGTCTGAAAATAGAACATGTTATAAGTTCTTACAAAAAAAAAAACGCCCAGGTAGAGGGTTCCGTACAAATTTAACAATTTTTTTACAAATTTACAGTTTTCAGATGGTCTCTGTATTCGTAGTGTAAGACGATATTACTTGCCAAATTTCATAGTTCTAGGTCAACGGGAAGTACCCTATCAATTTTGATTCCCTTGAGAGTGTGGAAATATACGTTTTCATCACACTTGCACCAACAGTCCATTTACGAAAGACTGATTAAATATAAATATACGCTAATTACTATAGGTGTGCCTGTAATAGTTGAATAGTTCCCTCAATCTCTCCAGAATTTCTTCATCAGATCCTGACCTAATGAGCCAACTGTGATGTACCTTTTAAAGCACAAAAAAGAATTTTCCAAATCGATCCAGACGTCTTCAAGAAATCGGGTTAATATACATAAAGAAATCCAAAGATCCCGGCAAATTGAAGACCTGTTCAGAAGCTAAGCCAAGTGACTAACGTTTACAGTAGCTTCAATCTAAACTTAAATAATGCATGGAAATTATGAAATCACTATTTGATGCATCTGTCTGGTCTGTTGGGGTTTATCGATAACCAATCGTCATCTTGTCTAGGTCCCTCCATTCCTTACCTGTACTGCATCCATTCGGCATTTTTGCAAACATCATTGCATAGCTGGTAGCTACGTGCCTCCGCCAGCTTCAAATCGGGCACGTTCACTTGAACGATGACCAAAGAAGTCTTGGTGGTCGGGTCTTGGACTATCTGGTGTGCAGAAAAAATATTATATTATGTTATTGTTTATCAAGACGATCCAGAACAAATACGTTTTAAAATCTTGATAAGACCTGTTTTCTTAGTAGCCACCAATAATAGTAGAGCAAACAAAATAAGTTAATCGCATCATACTCAATTAACCAAAGAGAATAAGTAACATAAAAAAACAACTTCCTCTTCTCTCTTCCTCTATATTATAAATCTATAATAAGTACTTCCTTTTCTCTTGCTTACCTTCCACAAGTACCTCGGAACCTGTATATCCTTTTCCCTGCTATGAAGAACCACATTCTTCTGCCTCGAGTACGCGTCAGGCAGCTCAAGGTCATTAGCTGTTCCGGTGAATACTTGAAGTGTCCGGTCCGAAGACGTTACCAAATTCCTGACACGGCGCTCTACTTCCTCCCAATTCTGTACAATAAAAGCTAGTCAGAGACTTGTGCCACATAATAAATAATAGTACTAGGTACAGAAGGTTCACTCTCTAACAAAACAACAAACAACCAGAACAAAACGTTTTGGCAGAACAAAACGGATCTATTACGAGAGATACAAGCGCAAGCGCGAGCAGGCGTTCGTTCCGTAGCGGTGCGCGGCAACTACTACTGCTATATAGGCACCAAAATTAGTGTGGGCCGCATGTACTTGTAGCGACGCGATGAAATCGCGGAGTGAGCCACGCCTGCTTGTGCTCAAATGTGGACCCAAAAACAGTTCAAATCAAATGTTGGATTGTAGACATGAATTAAAGAAGATTGGAGAACTTCTAGAGATAATAATCCTTTAAATTTCAGTGAATAAGGAAATCAACTATAGTGAAAGATTCTGCGCTAAATGTGCAATTTATATTAAGGCCTTTTATTGATCGGATTTAAATTGTATAAGCAAAAAATGTTAGCGAAGTTGCTTATCTGCTTTGTAGCAACAGTCCACATACCTTAATTATGAGTAGAGTAGACCGCATATTATGGCAAATAATAAGAGGGAGAGAATTACACACACGGAGTATTAACTGCTGGATATTCTATGACCGAAAATGCCTACCTTGGAGTCACAAGTGCCCCAGTGTGGCGCCACGTTTAGATGCGTGTACGTGGCACTTTGTAAGCCAGGAGCAACGTCCACAGGATTCACTAACATTCTCTTTCCAAAACAACACCCGTCGCCTCTGTGGAACTCCTTATTCAAAGTCGCTGAAGTCTCTGCATTCTGATTAGTACAATCGTATAGACTATCCAAATCCACAGGAGAACCATAGTTAAACCATAAAGTATCGTTATTAGTTACAGAATTAGCTAGCAATGGTTGCATGTTTAGTTTTGTATAAATAGGGTTGTTTGAGTCCTGGTCAAGGCAAACTTCGTAAACTGTTTGGAATGTTTCTCTTGTCTCAAAGCCTATGTTCAATATTTCAGCATTTCTTTTTGCACACGACCGCCCTGTTCTTTTAACGATTGGCTGCCACATCTCCCTGCATTTAAGGTCTGAGTAAGCGAAGTATCTACCAGATGCGTCATGCAAAAATTGTTGTTCCTTTTCACAAGTCACGATCATTTCTTTTAAATGCATCGTGTTGAAGTATGAGGGGCACACCAATTTGATCTTTTCGTCCTTAGGTATACGCATGTAGACGCCACTGGTTTTAAAGTTAGGCACTTTGTTATAGAGCGTTAACATTAAAGGATCGTTTTTACTAAAGTGTGTTACATCCAGCAGGCATTCTAAAATAAAAATAATAAAAGAATGTTACATTTAGGTAGTATAGTATTTGCAGAAATAGCGAAGCGTCTGGTTGGTGTAACTGGTGACCGAAGAGCTTCCTCGCACAACGTATCAGCATTGCGATACAATGAGGAAATGCCGCCAGCATCTTTGCTAAAATATGTCAAGGGCCTATTTTAGATTTAAGCTAGTTGTTAATTTAGTTTAGTAGTATCACTGTATATATCTTAGTAAATTAATACATAGCCAATAGTAGTGTAATGACTTAATAAAAATATCTAAACTGCGACGTTTACACTAGGCGGTTTCCCTATTCCTAGGCGCTTTTCGCTACATTCGGTTTTGTTTCCGTTATTGGCTACGCTCGTAGCGCGTAGCTCGCGCTGACACGGAATGTATTAAACGCCGGCTACGTACGTGCAACCCTCTGGTGTTGCAGGTGTCTATAGGCGGCGGCAATTGCTTACCATCAGGCGATCCGTCTGCTCGTTTGCCTCATAAATAAAAACCGGACAAGTGCGAGTCGGACTCGCCCACCGAGGGTTCCGTACTTTATAGTTTTGTTGTTATAGCGGCAACAGAAATACATTATCTGTGAAAATTTCAATTGTCTAGCTATCACGGTCCATGAGACAGACGCAGACAGACTGACAAAATCACAGACAGATAGACAGACGGACAGTGGAGTCTTACTGTCTTAGTAATAGGGTCCCGTCCCCTTTGGGTACGTAACCCTAAAAATACTTATATCATAGATATCTTACCGAATGATGAAATAACAAAGTCTTGCTTCACTGTTCCGTAGGAGTTGCTGACAACGCAAGTGTAGCGACCTTTGTCGTCGTCGTTGTACATTTCCAAGTAGTATGTGTACTCATTGAGGCTTATCTCTCTGTCATCATGGTACCATTTCACCTGGTAAGTAATTAACATGAGAAATTTAAACGAAGTCAATTCAGTTTAACCCAAGGGCCTGACACTTTGATAAAGATAGTCTTATTGCGATTCCTATGAGAGGAAAGAGAAAATAGTGCCAAGCTTTCTTTATGGCATCATAGCAAGGAGGCGATGGCGAAATACCGAAATTTATAAGAGGGAAAGAGAAAAAGGATTATGCTGCCATACAAAATAAAAAATAAAAAAATTAAAATATCTTTATTTAACAATAAACACAAATTCACAGAGGCACATTGCAGTGAACCCAGCACTAGGCATGACCTGTATCGCGGGGGTCCAGGTCATCACGGATAATTATGAACTTTAAATTTTCGACACAGTTACGTAACTAGTGCGGTAAAGAAGCGCGCCATATACTGTAAATCGAATTTACCTTAGGTTCAGGAACTCCAGTAGCAGTGCAGTCCATGGTGGCAAGTTCTCCGTACTTGAAGGCTATGTTTTTATCATCATCAGCATAATCAAAGCGTGGTTCGAAGCCAACCTCAACCCTGGTGGAGCCGCTTTGTGCTGGTCGGTCTACAGAGCTGACCCGGCATGTATATGTTCCTGAGTCTGATTCGGTCACATCGTGCAGTACTAGATCAGAAGAAGGCAGGCGTTCGCCGTTCTGAAATATTTATTTAATGCGTTGCTATTTTAATTGGATAGGAATTCAAGTGGTGAAGACTATACATCTCCAAGGATGATTTGATAATATTTTTTTCAATTTTTTATGGCAATTTCATCATTGATTGTTTTACGGCGAAGCCTGTAAACGTGTAAACTGATGGCGAATTGTAAACTACTTATGGATGATTTTTCATGTTTCTATAGAAGTAAAAAAAAAAAATTTTTACAGAACTACTGAGAAATGTTCCTGACTTTTTAATCCCAGCAAAAACAAAGATAATTCTAGAAAAATTCTGCATGTATGAAAATGGCAGAAAAAACGTGTAATTTACCTTAAACCATAATATCCTGTCAGTTTTCTTATGCGGAACACTACAAGGGATCATCGCCGATGCTCCTTTTTTCAGCTTGAATTCATTGGTCGGCAGTCCTGGGTCCGGAAAATCTGTAACAGTAATATCATAGTTTAGTAGGTACCCAGGCTTCTACCTGAGACTTCCTCCGCGTGGAATGTTGACGATGATTGATAAAAACTCGTTCAGCGGGTTGTTTTAAGCGTGAAGATGTGTAAGAGACAGACGGTGAACAGACAGACAGATAGTTACTTTCGCATTTCGCATCGCAGTAATATCAGTAGAGATTTAAAAACGTACTCGCTGGATCGGTTGTTTTATCAGATTGTAAAGATTAGAAAAAAATCGTGCTTCTAATACTTTCAAAAGTTGATTTCAGTTACCAGAAAACATAGGTTTTCTTCAGCTTATGACAAACTTTAGGCACAATTAATATCTGCGACTAATACAATCAATAAATCTTTGCTTTTGATATGATGATATTCATAGTTGCGCCTAATATTGTTAAGATAAGTAAACTTGGTTTTTAGATGCAACTTCTTTTTTTTCCATTCTTGTTCATGAGAATTACTAAAAACAAAAAATTACCTTTTTTTTTTTCTAATTTTGAAATTCCTTTTATTTACATACAAGATATATACAGTGGTACTACGTAAACGAAATTAATAACTAGCTTAAATCTAAAATAGGCCCTTGAGGCATTGTACCAAGGATGCTGGCGGCATTTCCCCGCTGTATCGCAATGCTGATACGTTGTGCGAGAAAGCCGCCAGCTCTTCGGTCACCAGTTACGTCAACCAGACGCTTCGCGATTTCTGCAAACAACTTATGCGCGCTGGGACCCCATGGACCTAGAGTTTCAACTCCATTATTATTTTTTATTTTCCTCAATTCAACTTACCATCAACAGCGACACCAAAATCTTCTTGTGTTTGTCCATAATCATTGGAAGCTTTACATCTGTAAAACCTGCTGGACGCTTTGTCAACATTCTTAATAATAAGACTCCCTTCTGCACTGATATCAAACCATTTGGAGCCTAGAAGCAAAGAAAGTGATTATACAATAAAAGTAACACAGCGGATACCAACTAAGTATTGGTACCAAATTCTGTACCGACTTTGACAGTGCAAAATAAAGTGTGGGGTGTGAGTGACACCCAAAGGTCGCATTTTCCTAGAAAGAGGTTCATGGTGACATTTTCACACTGCCATTTAAAGTCCGTGCAGAGTTACGTTGGTCTGATTATACGCAAATTTTGTAACATTTGTGTTACAAAATTTGCACTCAAGGCACTGGCACTATTAAGTATCTCAAAAGATGCCTGAGCAGACCGGATTCGAAACAGCAACTCAAATGAAAAGTACTTACATTTAGTTTTTTTTTTATATCGTGTAGCAAATTACCTGAAGCAATATGGTATGGTCCCATCTCCCACGTGATGTCCGGTTTTGGATTGCCGGTGGCATTGCATGGAATCAGGAGTTGCATGTCACCTACAACCCCTTGGAACTCTTTTGCCGTGTAGTAAATTTTAGGAGACGCTGTGGGCCGAAAGTTTATTTAGTATGCCAATCCAGCGATTTTATAAATATGTAAATGTATAATGTTACCTACGTAACATTTGTTAGGGGTGTTTAGCTTAAAGGCATATCAGTCCAGTTATTTGTGTAGTGTTTTTGGTTTTAGAAAGCTTGCGTCACTAGTGGCGGATAAGTGCCTAGAAAGTCTGACTTTCTATTAATCTACAGAGTAAAATCGTGAAAAAGCAGAGCATCAATTTTACTAATAACAACACTCTTAACTGACCATTAATAGGTCCTATGCCTTCAATAAGGGTTATGAATTGGCTGTTCACAGTGGTGTATAATATTTGAGTATAAGCATACCTAAAACTTCAACTTCGTACGTAATATTCTTTGAACTTCTGGAGTTTATTGCCACGCAAGTGTATTCACCACCCTGTCTCAATAGTATCCTGTCAAACTGTAACCTTCCTGTAGCGTCGCTTGGCCTAAACAAATAAAAGCGTTCCTTTTTAAGTCCATTAAGTTTTAGGTTCAAGTTCTATTTCTTTGACACGCTCACTGGCTAAAACCATTTGAGGGATTTCAGCAGATTAAATAGTGGTGTAACTAATAGTTTTTTTTATTAACTTGTTAAACCTTAAAGGGCCACAAATCTTGAACAACCACATCATATTTGCGGTGTTTGCTGAAGAGACCCTAGGGTCCACATTATACGAGACCCATAATGTTTTCCAGGGCCTAAACTAAGCCTCCTCGAGATGACAAGTGATCCTAGCGTTGCCTCCTAGATCATAATCCTATATTCCCAGGTCAAAAAATATGCATCGCCATTTAGCGTGGGAATGTAACCAGCCTTATGGGCACCCTTCCACTGGAGACAGCTCTGGGGGACAACATAGGTAGGTATAAGTTTTATTTTATGGGTTTTAAATTTATCAAGTTGAATTTATCATATTGAGTTTTGTTTTTTGGTATAATTTGGAGACATTTTAGATTCGTTAACATAACTTGTTATAAACTCAGTTGTTTCTTTAAAACTCACTCTAATAGGCTGGGCCTGACTTTAGCGTCACTGCTGCGGTAAATCCATGTTATGCTGGGCTTGGGAGACCCGTCCGCTCTGCACGGCAATGTTACCGGTGAACCTTCCATCTGCTGTAGGAAACTATTCTTGGGAGACTCTATATCGACTGGAACTAAAAAAAAAGGATGTCAAAAATAAAATTCATTTACTTAGTTTATTATCCCTAAATTGCTCTTGTGGCTGCAGAAATTATGCAAAAGTTTACACTTGGTTGTCTCATTTACTGGGAAGACTTGCTACATACATCAATTTCATTATAGCGCCTTATAGAGACCACCAAGAGGTGACCAGAGAGCTGACCAATATTTCGCTTAGCGGATCAGCATTGATATTCAGCGGGGCAATGCAACCAGCGACCATGCCCTGGGAAACCGTAAATGAGGCTTTGTGCTACCACAGGGTTTCTCCTTACCTGGCCCATATCATCAGGGTCTATTTAAGTGAGCGATTTGTGACCTGGCCTGGTCAGCGAAATTGGGGACAGAAGAGGATGGAATGCGGTGTCCCTCAGGGATCGGTTTTGGGCCCGCTACTTTGGAATGTCGGCTAGGACTGGGTCCTGCGGGGGCAAACCTTTTTTGTATTTCGTTATACCATACTCACCATAAACATGTAGCTTATATTTGATACTGTCCACTCCACGTGTGTTGCTCGCTTCGCATTCGTAATCGCCCTCATCTGACGAAGCAGCTAAAAACCTGGAAAACAATGGGAAATATTTTAAACAAACCATACTTTGTGAAGCGAATCCAAGTTTCTGAATATAAACACTACTGAAACGTTCAAGTTGATGAACAAGTCCAAGTGCGGGTAGTTCAAGAACTCACGCACAGCTAAAAGATGTATATGTCAACTTTAGCGTCTTTCTTATAGATCACGTCACGGGGCGGGGACAATACCGTCCTCGATAAGTCGGAGGCAATTTTCAAGTTAATGAATATGCGATTAAGGTCAATGTGGGGAAGAATGTCTACCAGCTCTTTATCCGCTTTTAACTCTTACGTTTGTATTTTTACTCCACATATAGAAGATCGGTGCCGGACCTGACCATTTTTTTTAATACTACGTCGGTGGCAAACAAGCATACGGCCCGCCTGATGTTAAGCAGTCTCCGTAGCCTATGTACGCCTGCAACTCCAGAGGAGTTACATGCGCGTTGCCGACCCTAACACTCCTCTCCCTCGAGCTCTGGCAACCTTACTCACCGGCAGGAACACAACACTATTAGTAGGGTCTAGTGTTATTTGGCTGCGGTTTTCTGTGAGGTGGAGGTACCTCCCCAGTTGGGCTCTGCTCTAGATCTGGAATGACATCCGCTGTCCTGTGCCCTACCACACAAAGCAAGATGTCATTCACAGTGCCCATACCTCTATTTTGGACGTAGTTTAAGGACATACCCGGGTAACCGGGACCATGCCATAGGAATGAAAAGCTCTTCCTTTCTGACTGTATCTGAGCGAAGTACGTATACCCTGCGCGTTGGAGGGTCTGCCATCTTGTGGCCTGAATTGGAAACCTACCTAAACTATACTTTGGCGATCCGAGCCAAAGCAAAAGTGCTGCCCTCTACAGTTCACGTACGTTCCCTATATGAGTACGAGGGTTCTTGCCCTATTACGGTCTGACCAGCATACAATTTTATATGCCGGTCTTTTCCGCATTCAATTTATTAAGTTTTTAGTGCATTGTAATGCGTACGAAACGTGGAAATTTTAATCAGAGGTTACATCGTGTATCAGAGATTATAGAAATATAGACTCACCTAAGAGTCCCATCCGCGAATATACTATATCTTGCAGTGCTAGGTATAGGCACTCCATTGAGCTTCCACGTTATGCTCGGGACTGGTTCTCCGACGGCAGGGCACGTTAACGTAACGGGCTCCCCTAGGTCCGTGGTTATAATAGACTGATGTGGTTTTGATATTGACGGCTTATCTATAACAAAATTATGTTGGTAAAGATAGATTGAGTGAGTGAAACCGTGAAGTTAGTTTTAATGATGGTCAAAGGTTTCATTTTTATAAATTCTGTCTATCCTAAAATCTTTCCTTTGTAAAAGTGGTTAATTGATTTGAACCATAACCATTCGATCCAACAGATGCTAGGTCTTGCTGGAAGCAAACCGTTTTCACATGATGTTTTATTCCGCCAAACAGCAGCACATTAATATCAAATTATATTTCGAAAATGCCTAGTTCATTTCCAAGTAACTTGGTTTGAATATCGCACGCCTTACGGCTAAATATGCTGCATAGCTTCTTAACTTAGTACTTTAATTGACCGACGCGCTAGCGAAGGTCTTCGTCTTGGCTCGGGCAATCTGCTTTCGTATGCACCGGATGTACTCGTCTACATGTCGCAATTCTCAACCGATTCTCGTAAAATTTTGTGACCAGATTCTATGATTAAATGGTTTTTTTCTGTCGCTCCGGTTTTTGGATATTCTTCAAAATGGAGGAGTCGTGATAGCTCGCGCCTGAACAAATAGTCGTATCGATATCATAAGTTTTTTTTTTTGAGACATGTATACAGAGTGATTGGCAAAAAATGCAAAAGTTTTGTAACGCTGGTTTAGGCGGTATTTAGATATTTAGTGTTTACTCATGAATAAGTAACTTGCTCTAAAAAAATGATTTTTGTCAATTTAGTCTTTCTAAATTATTGTAAACGCGGAGCCATACAATTATTCAGTTTTAAGCTATGCTGGCGAGGTCTTCAGCTCACGGAGACACTAATGAAAGGCATGAAGTTAAAGTTATCTATCACAGTCATAATATAAAAAGCATGACTTACATTCCACAATCAAATCAATCTCATGGGAGTCCCAATCCATCACATTTTTCACCATGCATCTGTACGAGCCCGCATGGGTAGCGTCGACGTTATTCAAATGTATGATATCCGAAGTATCTTTCATGGGGAGGTAATCACTAGCAGCAGCACTTTTGTAGTACCAATGCATCCTTGGTTTTGGCTTTCCTTTAGTTACTCTAAACAAGTAATAAGTTTTTTATATCTGAATTAGATATCATATATTAAAGAAAAAGTGACGAAGCCCTCCAGTGGTGAAGGCCGGATTCGAACCGGCGTCTTTAGCAATCCAGCCTTCACCACTGGAGGACTTCGTCACTTTTTCTTGAATATATGACATCTATAGTTATAATTAATATAGTAGTGTGACTACTTAAAACACAAATCAAAAATATTGAATAAAATAATTTGATTATTTGTTCCCAAAGTTGTGATGTTTATGTTTTTTGTCAAAACTTCAATTGATGTAGAATTTTTGAATTAAATTGATGATACATGTTTTTAATGCTGATTGTACTGATGTTCATTCAATTGCGTTATTTATCACAAAGTTACTATGGCCACCTCCTGTCTCCATCATCAGACAAGTTCGTTTGTACCATAATAATAAATTGTCACCCAACTTATATAAGTATGTTAAGTTTCAGGTCAAAAGAATAATGGGAAGCTTATAAGATTTGATTACAGACATACAGACACCTGCCTAGGTGAAACTACAAAAAAGCTTATAAATAAATGCTAATCATTACACTTTACTCAGGAAATAAGTGATTTATTTGACATTAGTTAAATGTACCTGAGTGAACTTGAATTTTAAAAGTGGTCACTCAAGAACGTTTCCCAATGTAATTATCAAATTTGGTTATTGAAAACACTTAGGCCCACTTGCACCATCCCACTAACCCGGGGTAACTCCAGGTTTAACCGGTTAACTTCGGGTTAGTGAATGGTGCAAGTGGCCCTTACTGGCATCTAATGTCAACCGCGGAACCCTTCAAAGCCGTCATTTTAGTTACTTCCTTGCTTATTTCTGGCGCTTCTGAAAATGAGAAAAAACCTTTAATCTGTCTCTCGCATAAAAAATATTTCTTTATAGAAACTTTATTACCTATAAGAAATACGACAATGTACAAATGACGAAATAATAAAAGGTATCCTCTACCAGTCAAAATAATTATGTTCCAATTCGGTTCAAAAATGACCGAGTTCTGAGGTAACAAAGATACAAAAAAATAAGGTTGATTACCTCTTCCTTTTTTTAAGTTAGATAAAAACTACTAACCAACACCACTAATCTGCACTCTGAACGGATAAATCTTCCTTTTCCTGGCATTTCTCGCCTCGCATATGTAGTTGTCGGCCAATTTAGGTTCCATAGACCGGATAGTGAGGACGGATCCATCTTCTGACAGTTCCAGGTTTCCATCTGGTTTTAGTGGATTGCGATCTTTGTACCAGGACGCGGTTGCTGGTGGATAGGCTTCTACTTTGCAGGGTATTTTCACTGACTTCTGGTATTCGATGGTAATATCTAAAAGTAGTGTAGATTTCGTCACCGCTAATTGCACATAATAAGTGAATGTGTCGTGTCCACTGGCCAGATCATAGAATTTGATCATTTTATGGAATGCTATTTTAGAATTGACGCCTTCATGATATGGTAAGGTTAGGTTTAGTTTTTTCATGATGTGACCAAACAGATCATTTCATGAAATGATTGCCACGTCCTTAAATGATCAATTCTAAGATCTGTCCACGACAATTATACAAGTAAACAGCCATGGACATTACAGAACACGTTTTTGAGTAAATGATCTATTTTCTTCTCTAACTAACCAAACACCGCGTTAATCGATAGTTACTTTAGGTACTTCACAAGATATTTTACTCCTTTTACAGTAATTTTGGGAATATGAGGTCTGACATGGAATTAACTGCTAGAAGAATAGAAGAAAAGTTATTCAAATATTTCATATCGATATCCAATAAATACAAAACAATTTACCCTTAGGAAAAGCAAGGACTTTAAAGTAGCTCTTCATTTTAGTTTGAACAGTGGTTCTGCCTTCGCTACTGCCGACACTGTTGACAGCTTTGCAGGTGTAAGTGCTGTTTTTTATCACATTACTTATGTCCAACACGCTGATGTAGTCGTACGGCAGTTCTATAGTGGACTCCTATAATTTACAAAGTTCAATGATCAAGCTTTATAAATATCAGTACTGATATCCAGTAGAAATAATATCAAATTTCTAAACACCATCGGCGCAAATGGCGCATTGCCTTTACCCTGGGCCTTTAACTCTTATTCAGATTTGAAGGATGGGTGATATCCCATCTTACTTTTCCTTGTCAAAAAACGTACCCGATATTTAGTTCGAGAACGGCGGCGGCAAACTTCTCCGGGTATAAATAACCTCAAGATTAATGTAGGAATGCTAAAGTGCCAAATCCGTATTCCAAAATCTGACTTAAATTTGTGTGGCAAAAATCAATACATTCACTTTAATATTGTACATTTTATGCAAGTCTAGTAAACTTACGAAATGAGATAAGACGACAGATTTGTCATCAGACTCCCAAATTACGTCTGGCTTGGGATAACCACAGACTTTGCACTTCAACTGCAGCGGCTTGTCGAAAGCAGCATTAATGATATCCTTGCACTCTACCTGGGGAGCTTTTGTTTCCACTTTAGCTGTAAGTTTTACAAACAATTTGTAAATATTGGTTTTTAATAATTAATGACCACGACCACTTTGTCAAGAGCGAAACAACCGAGAACAAAGGACTCAGAATAGCGTATGAAGACACTCTTGAGAAATCACAAAAAAATTTGACTTAGAAAACTTATATCCTAAAACCAAGAAGTAAGTAATAATGACGAAGATTCTGTAAATAATAAGAAAAAAGAGATTCCTACAGATTTAGTAATAAATAATGAAACCCGAGGTGAAATAGTTTACTTATAAATGTGACATGGCTATTTCAATAATCAAGAACGGATCCTTTACATAAGCATCCCTCTCGTGAAATGGTTCTCGGTTACATTTTCCTTACCTGGCTTAATTTCTTGCGGTTTGACCGGTGTTAAACTGATTCTCGTTATAAGAGCTTTACTGTTGAAATCATATCCGTTTATCTGAAAATCGGTACGTCTCAATTAATTAGATTCAGAAAATTTAATAAACATTTAAAGCAAAACAGCGGAGATAAAATATATTTCGTCACTTCATTCGCTATTCGACTGACGCCCGTCATGATACCCCATTCCTTATTTCTGCGGGGTAGTGTCCACAGTCCACACTTCGGTCTATAATAAATAGGTTGGAATATAAATTTACCGCAACTTTAAACATATGATCTGGTGGCATAATCTGCTCAGTGGTGTAGAACTGTTCGGTTTTATCAACAAGCTTCAATGGTATTGTCGAGATCACATTGTCGTTCATGTCCAGTATCTGAACGCTGTGTAGTGTAACGTTTCCATCTTCAGTAGATAATTTTATGGAGAGGTGAGATTTTACTCCTGGAAAAACACATAATTTTGTTTTTTTTATTCTCTTTAATTTTACTTCTTCGCCTCACTCTCAGATCTTTATTTTTTCTTAATGAGAAGCTTACATAATGCACATGCAATTAGGCTACTTCAAGTTTGAACCAGAAGAAGACCAGCGCGGCGATGGCATCTCCGTAGAAGCCTCCTTAGAACTCAGCATCATGATGCTGAGTTGGCATTGTTTCGTGATGACAACAAAGTAAAAATTCATGGTGGTTGTTAACCATGAATTTTTACTTTGTTCTGGTTTTTTTTATATGTGTAGGTACCTCATGACAAAATCTCTTTATCTGAACTTATATAGTCTTTGCCCGCAAAAGACGTCACTACAACCCAATTGACACGCGCAACTACAACCCAATATCAACCTACGTGCTTCGCGTGATAGGCGTGACGTTGAAAGGGTAAAATACCTGGCACAGGTCTCGTTACGGTATCCTTAATGTCTGAAGGGCTAACGGTGGAGAATCCGTGCTGGAAGTGAACTGTTGTGGATCCTGACACGACTACATGGGTCTCATCCTCACTGCCCACTTCCACTGTGTACACATCGGGTGTCACATCAACAACTTTCACCACCTGTAAAGAAATTCATTGCTAACCTTAAATCAAGTTTTTCTTTTAATCCATGAACTTATTCCATTTTTAGGGTCACTAACTTTTCATCGAATTTAAACTGGCGTAAGGCATACTAACATTAAACTATTTTTACGGTATAAATCACATATTTTTAGTAGGTACGCAGTGCTTGAAAATCACTCCAGAGAAGTCCAGGCCAAATCGAACGTTCACTGACAGCAAAATGATATCAAGTCTAGATATCTTTCTGATGTCAGTGTAGATACGTTCGAATTGGCCTGCTAGACTCTCTGACTGAAAATATGTGAGTTAACCTTCTCGGCGCCGTGTCAAACACAAAAGCTGTCACTCGGACGCCACGCCACCGAAGTTTCAAAACTGAAATTGAACTTTATGCGAATGCACGTAGATCTATGTTGCTCTGTGGTCTGTGACGGATTAATCGGTCTTTGGCGTTGAACCTACGCTACCGATATATCCGTCAAATTAGGTACTAACTTTTTACCTTTAAAAGATGTAGCTGGATGCCAATGGCAGAATTCAAAAGCATAATCAAAACATTAAAACAAAGGGAAAATAAAATTGTAGAAAGGAACGTACGGCGATTTCTTTCAGTCTGGTGATATCTGTAGTAGGCCACTTAGTGCCCCCGGAATCGGTGACGCTGACCGCGGGATTCGTTCCCGATACGGCAATCACTAACTCTTTTGTGTCCGCGTCCACGGGAATCTGAAAAATATATTTTTACTTAGGTAGTTCCATGGCATTCACCTTAGCTGTCGCCTTACTACCCAAGTAGCAAACTGACGTCAGCGACGTCATAATGACGTAATAATGACGGCACTGACGTCATTATGACGTATAATGCTACCTGGGTAGTAGGTTAAATTAAAACGCTTATTTAACCTAAGGCAAGTCGTCTTATTTAATATCATGTGATATTTTACCAGAAGCTCTTGAATGACATTTTTGTCATGAAAGAAAAGACACAGGGCTAGTCCTAACATAATAATACCTAGTTTCCCCTCTAAAATACGTAGAAGATAAGATGTATTCGAGCATCGCGTCAGGTAAGTTGGGTAATTTTGTAAACAGAGATATAAAGGAATTACCGATCGTAATTTCTTTATATCTCTGTTTTAGGAATTAGCCGACGTTTAGCCGATCATCATCAAATTTACTGAAATACAACTTACATCTTAACATGCGGTGGGAAAAGGCTGTGTGACAGCTCTGGGTTAAAATAAAACATATGTATGTTACCTGTTATATTTACATATGCTATCAACGTGAATAACGAACGAATGTTCTTAATTTGATAGTAAACTTGTGCTATCTTTAGTTTATTATAAAAACATAATTCTTGGAAATGTTGTTCCTTCTTGTTTACATTATATACGAGATAACAAATCGGGGTTTTTGACATATTATAATCAAAATAAGTATTATTAATTATCTTTCACATACCACGGTAAAATTTTCATTTGACAAATAACAATGGAGTCTCTCAAATTAAAAACAATTACGAATATTACGAGTACAAGTGCAAAAAGTAGGAAATTTGCAACGAGTGGCAATAAATTAAAACACGGCCTAAGGGAGTGTTTTAAATCGACAAGAGTTTTCGTTCCACATTGTTTTAAGGCTTATCGTAAGTTAAAGAAATTAACAGTAAAATATCTTTAACCGAATACAGTCACCGAAAATAAACCTAGGTATCTGCAGACTGAATCTAGCTGTTAGCGACGTGCTCAAAATGGGTTTTATTTCTTTGTATTTAATTTTGTTTTATTATGGTGGTACTATAATAATTTGTACAACTTTAGTCTTAAGCTGAAATTTGAAGGTAGATGTACCTACGTGTGACGCAGCGACAAAGCTCCAACGGTTTTTGTCTTTGACCACGAGTCAGTCGGCTTGTCAATCCGCGCGCGACACACGTATATACTGCTCTCATATTAAAATCACGTGGTGTTGTAACTTTTAGATAATTAAACTGTTTTTCGTGTCCCGTATTGTGAGCTTTTATTGTGGAACACCTTCACCATCAACACTAGCTAAAATTGACCTGTTTAGTAAAAAATCGGTAAAATACTTACGTCAAAGGTATTTCCATAGCCTGGAGGAAAATCTTTGCTTTTCAGAACATGATTTCGGCTCTCTATAGTTTTTTGCACATACTTCAAAATCTGGAATAAAAAAATACCTACTTAAATATTAGCGAATATGTTGTTACTGAAAATAATCTAGAATTAGTAAGTAGTTAATTGAATACACCTATATAGTATTAATTTATACCTAGAAATTAATTAAACAGGCATTGGGTTAACTGTGGTAATATAACGGGCTAATTTCGGAAATCACAATAATTTACTAAACCAGAAACATTATACACCTACATATTTTGGCAACAACTAAGCTTACCAGTACAGTTGATGACTCAAGCTAAAAGTAGATTATGTTTTGCTTTCTATTGAAAACGAAGTGTCGGACGCCTCGGTTCCGACCCGGACCGTTCTAACGTGGGTCGACCTTTTAACTCTTCCTACTTATTTATACGTATTGCTCACCTCTCCAATTTCACTTTTTACGTATTGCTTACCTCTCCAATTTCACTTTTTACGTATTGCTTACCTCTCCAATTTCACTTTTTACGTATTGCTTACCTCTCCGATTTCACTTTTTACGTATTGCTTACCTCTGCAATTTCACTTTTTACGTATTGCTTACCTCGCTGATTTTACTTGTTACGTATTGCTTACCTCTCCAATTTCACTTTTTTCTAAGTGAAACACTTGTCCATTGGTAGCGCTGGCGAGCTGCTTATAAACCAAGTATTGAGGTGCCTTCTTATTTGAACAGTAGCCGGTGAGTACGAACACAATCTGTCAAAAGCGAATTATAAATATAAAATTCATAAATAAAATATAGGTACCTATATTTGGAAGCTCTATCATGATTTTTGATTTATTTTAATTTTAGTAGACTGCTCGTTTGCTGACTATCACATAAAAAAAATTGAAACGGACTAAGATACCTACGATTGTACGACACGATATAATAATACGTTTGATATAATTTTAATGTGTAAATAAATAATAATATCCTCCTGAAAGCTTTATTTCTGATTGTGAGTTTTAATGGTCATAACTGCGACTGATCTACATCAAATCCTGTGCCTTGGTAACTCCGGGTTTAACCGGTTAACCCCTAGTTAGCGGCTAACCCTGGATGGCGCAAGAAGCCCTTAATGTGCTAATATCGTTTACTTTCGGAAAACAAATATATTCATTAGAACAGACACCTTTGTATGATCCATGCAATTTTCAAAGAACATTGTATTCTTAATCTTACAGTCAACAGAGAGCGCTTTCATCAGTACCGATAAGAGTTCATTCTCAATTTTTTGTCTTAATTAGGGTTACAGTAGAGTAAGTAGAGCATAAAGGAATACCGTCTACAACCTCTTTTGTCGCTTTTAAATCTTGCGCAACCTAATTTATAAGGTTGGCAGAGCAGGAGTGAAACTCTTCCTTATTGTGTCAAATAAGAGGTCAATGCCCTATGACGGTCTTCCCAGCAATAAATTGTATAAGCCGGTCTCCCCCACATTCAAACATCAAACATTTATTCAGCAAATACCTAGGCCACAGGGACACTTTAACATGTCAATTTTTGATTGAAAATTGGCATGTCAATTTTTACAAGCAATAAAATTAACCCAAAATTACAAAAAAACAATTACACATGGAATCAATAAAAAAATTAGATACTTTGTCAGAGATGTATCCAGTCTAAATGTCAAATTACACAAAAATATACAAACAACAGACAAGTACTAAAATTGTTTAGAGATGTAAAAGTCTCAGGTGTCAGAAATAAAATGTATATAATAATAAAAAAGATCATCAAATTATCCTTAGAGATGTAAAAGGTCTCCAAGACTTGAATTGTTATATAATTAATAAAAAGACAAGATATTAAATCAGACATTGATCTTACTTGGTTTTAAAGCGGACTCTAGACTCCTTTATGGAGCCTTGGCTTGAAACACCAGTTAGAAGAAACAATGAGTTGTTACCTGACATTCCATTTTCTGGCTAAGGACTTCAACTTCATCATAATCGTCATAATCTTTGGCTGAAGCGTCAGTAAACACATATATGTAAGACCGTTTTCGGCTGTTCTGAAGGCCCTTTTTGATTCCAGACATGGCCATCTCAGGACAATCATCACCTCCATCCACACTTATATCACTTAAAGCGTTTTTAAAAACATTTCTGTCTTTAGTTTTGGCGCGCAGTTTGTTCAAACTAGCTGTAATAAACTTAAACTATAGCTATATATCTAGTTTTTGGTACGATTAAAACATATTTAAAGATGATTATTATTAATAAATTAATGTATTAAATAGAACCGGCCAAGAGCATATCGGGCCATGCTCAGTGTAGGGTTCCGCAGTTACCCTTCCGTTACATTAGGGGGGACACAATTTTTTTTTCTTTCGGAGCGATTATTTCCGAAAATATTCACTTTATCAAAAAATCTTTGTTAAAGACCCCTATTCGTTTTGAAACACCTATCCAAGTCTACCAGGCTGTGAAAGAGAAGGCAGAGGACCGCAAAACATGGTATTTTTTATATCCATGCCAAATTGCAGCTTTATAGCACTAACGATCACGGAGCAAAGCCTCGGACAGATAAACAGACAGACAGACGGTCATGGCGAAACTATAAGGGTTCCTAGTTGACTACGGGACCCTAAAAAGGGCATAGAAGTCTAGGAACACTTTATTTCTCCTAAAAAGAATTCGTGATTCTGAGAATAATTATCTAACATAATGAATTTTATGGTTAAAAAAGTATAAAAAATATATACCTATTAAAGTTTACGAAATATCAAATTTACATGTAGCATACAACTTACCGGGATCGTTAAAAGTCACCAGCACAAAATCTTCAACTTGCGAAGAATTCGAACGCATCACGGTATCAAATATTGCATTTGCACATATTTTCACTTGTGCTATATCATCACCCATTGAGCCAGTATCATCAATAACAAAAGTTAAGCTACTTTTCACACCATCAACAGTTCCATCTATTCCTAAAAGTAACAGGCCAAATATTATTAAACTTAGTTTCACTTCCATTTTGAATTAAATTCCATGCTACGTTCACTATTTAACAGTCCCGATTTGTGATTGACACTATTTTTGAGCCTGCTTTTAAAGAAGACGATATATCAGATAGCACTAGCAGTACGGTTGTTCATTTGAATAACGACATAACTACAAGAAATGTGTATAGAAATTACGACTCTGTTACAAGACCATTACAGCCATATTAGTTTATAATATGTTTAGCTTATTTCAGTTTTCTTTAGACGGCACTGACCTGAGATACCAAGGGGACAACTCTGATATCGTATTCGTAAAAATTTATTGCTAACGACTTCTCACCTACCAGACTGATAATAAGTAGGAAAGTGACAGCTAGATAATTTATTAAACGTTGTGTTCAATATGTTGAATTTGTTGTGGTACTTGGGGATTCCCAGAAATCATACGTCATGGTTTTAAACTTCAATGCATTCTAGATTGGTATAGTTTCCGTTATTTTATTAAAAACATCTTTCACATGCATTTATAATGATTAAACAAAAAAAATGAACAATATTATGACGAATAATTCAAAGTAGTACAAATGGAATGGGCGGCAAATTTTAACCGTCCTGTGACCGTACCACTCGCACGTATTGATGTGTGCGAGATGCCTGATGACACGACTCAAGATCGTTTCAAATTAAGATCATCATATTCTTAAAACCGGATCGTCCTCCGGGGAATTACATAGGGTAGTTTTTAATGTTTTTACCCCAGGAGTCGTAGCACGGTACGCTTATCACCATGCCTGTCACGTTCTAACAAGTATGCGAGTGCGAAAGTGACGGACTTAGTGATAGGGGAAACCATGCTGCGCGGGCTGAAGTCATCCTTAAAGGGGGTGAAAAAGGGGGGGGGGGGTAAGAGTTTGTATGGGGAATCGGTAAAAAGCAGATTGGATAAAAAATAAGCTACTCAAATTACTACACGCAGACGAAGTCGCGGACAAAAGCTAGTATACTATAAAAATGGGTATTGTATGACAACGACAATTGCAACTAGCATCATGTTTCTAGTTGTCAGCATGTGCCATCGCCCACATTGCTAACTGACAGTTCGTAAACCTTAATACAAAAGGTATAAGGTCCATCAATGAACAGTTAAGTGTTGCTGTTTGTACTAACCCATTGCAAAGATTGTTCGTTATGAAAGTTCATAGTACATACCAAAATGCTTAGCTTTAAAAACCGAGTGAATGCTTTTTGTCAACTTGACATAAAGGGGCCCACTGATTACCAGTCCGCCGGACGATATCGGCCTGTCAGTTGTTCGGAACTGTCAAATTTTTGTTCTAACTGACAGGCCGATATAGTCCGGCGGACTGGTAATGGGTGGGCCCCACTCTAAAGTGGGATGGTATGCTTTTTTTACTTATTATTTATTTATACCCTTATAGGATCACTCGTGCGTCTGTCTGTCTGTCTGTTCGTCTGTCACAGCCTATTTTCTCCGAAACTACTGGACCAATTAAGTTGAAATTTAGTATACATATGTAAGTTTGTGACCCAAAGACGGACATGTAACGTAAACAAATGAATTTAAAACATCGGGGCCAGTTTTGGTAAATAAAAAAAAAAATTTTTTTTTAACTATATCGTGTTACATATCAAATGAAAGAGCACATTGTGTGAATCTCAAATATATATTTTTTATAATTTTAGGATAAATAGTTTAGAAGTTATTCAAGAAAATAGGCAAAAAATTACCATTCCCCTTTATCTCCGGAACTACTGTCTAAATTTTTGAAAAAAAATTCATAAAATAGTTCTTTACTTTTCTACTTTTCTATAGATTACAGGAAAACCTATTAGAAATGTGCAGTCAAGCTAGAGTCGGACTTAATTACTTAGTTTTTGATCCGACCCCTACGCTACGGGTTTTTTAAAGACATTTCATTCACGTTTCACATAAAAAATACATTGTTTAAATTATGCAATGTACGGAACCCTTGGAACGCGAATCCGACTCGCACTTGGCCGGTTTTGCAATAGAAGTGAATGATTATCGATGTTAAATGCTTTAGTCATATCTATAAAGACCGCTGTTGTCCGGTTCGACTTATCTAAGCTTTTAGAAATGTAATGAACCTTCTGTTTTGTTTCAAGCGTTTCTAATAAAAGCAGCTTTTTTTAGAAAGTCATATTCCGAAATGTTGTCTTTTTCTAGATAACTTTATAATATTTTTGTTCTATTTTCATATTGTATACCAATATTTCTCGATTTCATGTTTCGATGTGAGCCTTGGCTTGTTTCACTTTATCGTCATAATGTTTGCCTTCTTTTTTCCAGTTTGGCCAGTTTCCTATAAATTCGGTGGTTGTAACCATCTACTAAGTGGTTGTTTGTACGGGATTGCTGTTTGCAACATCCAACCAAAATATACTTCAAGTGTGAATGTTGTTAGCCAGATATCTACATAATCCTTTTTTGTTGTGTTTAGAATGGAATTGGGTCGGTTATCTAGAACTGAAACCCATTTCAAACGAATCAGTTCTGTTGGCAATAGTGCTATGTACGAAATCAAACGTATAACCTTCTTATCTGATTTTCGCTTTAAGCCCATTTTTCTCGACGTTCTCCTCACTGTTCTGTTATATTGAATAAAGCACCCATTTCTTTCGGCCTCTGGGTAAACGAATGAAAAATTTGCGTTCTAAGTCGCCAATTCACTATCTATTTTAAAGTGTAAATCTATGTTTATTTATACTTTAGTATTTTGAACAGCCGAATATATGTTTTTGTAGTTGTATTAGGCAATAGGGCATAATAATAAATTATAGGAATTATGGCGCTGCTCGTATCTGAATTGTCGTTCTCCGCGTGTATTATTATAAAGTTGTGTAAAAGGTGTACTGTCGTGTTGGAGGCCAATACACACTGGGTCGCTGCGCCAGAGGAGTAAGTAAGTAAGTAAGTGTGTAAAAGGTTTGGTAGTGAACCTTGAAGGTGCCATCTCCATCTAGTGGTCCGTTTTACGACATCAGAGGCCTGTTTGGGACAGAACACGAGAATTTGCCATGCAGAATCATCGTCTGAAATTAGAAAATTTTCCGCTTTAACTCGGGCACAATTATAATACTTACTTTAAAAATTTATACTGCAATTTATCTAACTTGTTGTTTGTCCGGGAATTGTGGGCATTTAAATAAATCGATAGCTTAAAGGAGAGGCGTAAACGAAAAAAACTGACTTCCATATATTTTACTGACAACTAAAACTAAATATAAAACAATATAAAACCTATTTACTAGTCCTCGTCATCGTTTTTTTTTTCTTTATGTGTTATAAAGCATCTTCTTTTGACCGAAAATTAGGGATAGATGAAACCTGATGGTCCTCGTTCAGGGTGTCCATCGCCTCTTCAAAAATGGGCTGGACAGACTCTGGTCTGGAGTTTCGCATAATTTCACCGCCCGCTCTACATCGTTGCGTACAAAATTTCTGTGACACGTTTGCTTGTCACATGTTTACTTTTATCCGTATCTCTTAAAATTCTTTGAAATTTTGAGTCTATTGTGATATTAGACGTGGTACGAAATTCCTTTTCGCTGCATCTAAAGTTTTGAGTATCAGTTTTATTCTTTCTATGATATAAACATATTTGAAGGGTCTGGTCGATTTGACGTCTTTTCCACTTTTGACAGCGATAGTCGTTAAACGATTTACTGCATAATATGTGACGTTTTCAAGTAAAAGGTACCACATTGTCGCTTATCATAAGGACGAAATGTGCTTGTATCTTTATGCAAATAACCTGTCAGAGCGTACTTATGACAAGCGACCAAGTGGCACCTTTTGCTTGAAGACACATATGGTCGTTAGATAATATGTCATTTGTCTACATTTCTAACTTAAATTTAGTTGATAAGTGGATAAGTTAAATGATGTAAATGACACTTGTCTAGATTATACCGTTTTATAGCTTTCATACCGTTTTGTCCACTTTGATAGCGATAGACGGTAAATGGCAACGTTTGTTGGATAATTAGACATATATAGTCGACTTTTGACGGCTAGACTTTGATAATTTTATCGTAGTCCTCATTAGGCGACGATGAGTTTAATCGAACGCTGCGACGTTGAGAAAAATACTTATTTCGTCAGTTTGTTTTTAAAAACTATATGCCTTTCTACGTAATGTACAATGTACATAACGAGAGTTACTAGCTAAGCTATTTATCTTCAATTATCAGTGTACTTCCGTTTGGGCCAAATACTATTCGCCAAATTTCACTTCCCAATTATTCTTTATGTTAATCTACCATCTACCATATAAAAATTACATAATAAAAGTTGCTCAGTATAATCCCAAAACCATCCTGACAACGCGAAAGCACTTATTTTTTAGCCACACTGTATATACTTTTTTTTTAATACTACGTCGGTGGCAAACAAGCACACGGCCCGCCTGATGTTAAGCAGTCTCCATAGCCTATGTACGCCTGCAACTCCAGAGGAGTTACATGCGCGTTTCCGACCCTAACACTCCTCTCCCTCGAGCTCTGGCAACCTTACTCACCGGCGACTTAGAATAATTAGTCGTTTAAAGGTATAACGACCTTACGAGGTATAAGGATGGAAGCCTTGGCCATCCCAGACAAAACGAACGGCAAAGGGAGGCCGCTTACCACGTGGTGGACAACCGTTACCAAAGACATGGAGCGGGCGCAGACTAACATATCGACAACCCAGGCCAGAAAAACCTGGCGCCTTCGAACGAGGAGGGCCGACCCCAAATAACGGGACATGGCAAAGAAGAAGAAGAAGAAGAAAGGTATAAGGTTAATATAGATTTTGAAGCGAATGATGCTGCAACATAGTATTTAATAAAAAGTTACATGACAACATGTTATGAGTTGGTACGTAGAATCCAAACACGTGGCGAGGACATAACGAACTCTTTATGTCTACAAATATACGAGTAGGTCAAATGCTATCAATAATGCATCCACTATGTAAGTTTGTTGCAAGCAAATGCAGGAAACATTAAGGCTCTTCAAATATTTATTGTACTAGTAAATATAGTTTGTCAAAGGACTGTCTCATTTCAAACATAGACAGAGAGAATCATACTTTTTTTGTCTTACACTAGTACTAGCACACAAAAGACAAGGATGAGTATAGTTTATTTTACTGCTAATTTGGTTTGACCAACTATAGCAATGTGCAAGTTGCTGAACATTACAATACAATACAAATTCTTTTTCATTTTTCATTTTTAAAAATACAGGAACATTTTCGCAAAGTTTCTGGAAACTTACACAAGAATTTAATGTAAGTTTCCAATCAGAAAGATCGTTGTAGGAATTTTTCAAAAAAATATTGTATATCACATATTAATTAGACAGGCAGTAGAAATATATTGTTACCGTGTGTTACTTATATACATGGGTACATAATATATTTGTTTATGTATATATAAATGTATGCAGGCTTATAAATATTATGTAGGTATATATTGCTATTATTTTATATGTGTAAGTGTATAATTAGAATATTTATTGTTTAGAATAACATGATTTGTGTTTTCGCCAATAGTCCGAGACTGAAGTGGTGCCTTTCACCCGAGTTAAACACTACTCTAGAAAAGTAAAATACTAGGGAACACACAGACAGAAAGACAGACAGACAGACTTTCGCATGTATAATATTAATATGGATAAAATTATAATTTTACACGTCACATCATCAAATTTACAATTATAATTTAAATTACATATAAAACAATAATAATTTAGTATCAATAATAGTAGGTATTTATAGCTAAGTATATCACATACGTGTTTGTGTACTTGTCACATGAATGAATGTTTTGTACTTTTTTATAAACTTTTCTTATAATTTTTTAGCTTGTACATACTATTTACTTGCTTAAGAAATCTTGCAACGAATGGTACGCAGCAGATTGAGTAAGATTTCAGTTTAGATACGAACAAGTTATTGTTTCTAGCAGTCTTCATCTCGTCGGAGACTTGATTGTAGATTTTAGAACCGATGTAGTTAAGACACTTTTTTGCCTTTGCCAGCCGCGTTCTAGGAGCGCGGAGCTCCTGGCCGCGCCTAAGGTGATTGGGTTCATCAGCGTTTGACTGGAACTGTTCTAAGTTACATCTCACCAGCTTTGCTACCTCCAGGATGTAAAGGGAAGGTAATGTTAGGGTTTTGTACCTTATGAACAGCTCTGGCTGGATGATCCCATTTGATGCCGGCTACTACACGGATTGCTCGCTTCTGTAATCTGAAGACTCTTTCACGGTCGGTGGCGTCACCCTAAAGATCTAACAAGAATCTAATAAGAAACAAGTAAATTGTGGTAGATACTTTTTAGCGCAAACTCTATATCTTAATGTGTAAAAATATCATAGTGGTAGATATTTTGGCGCATGGCGCAGGTAGAACACTGCTACTCTTGACGTTGGCTGAAACCAGGCACATCCCCTCTTTTTCTGATCATCTGGTCAATTCCACCCTTTTTTAGAAACGTGCATGACTAATTGAGTTTGTAATTCCCTGTGTGTTGGCTGCCCGACAATATATACTCAAACACACCCAACTTTTCAGTAGAAATTGAATTTAAACTGTTGTGAGACATACTAACATTAAATCATTTTACGGTTTAGTGTTTAGACACTTGTTTTAGTCACTCGCTTAGTTAGTTAGTTAGTTTAGTCGCTGTAGTTTAGTTGTTTTCAGTAGAAATTGGAATTTTCTATTGGAGATAAACCCTAGTTTAGTTGTTTTCAGTAGAAATTGGAATTTTCTATTGGAGATAAACCCTAAGCGACTACATTTTTTAAATTTGCCGCCTTTTTCTACTGACAAAGTGGCAGTGTCAGAGTATATATCGTTTTTTTCTGTTCATGCATGTTTAAACTGTCTGATGGTTGATGCTTTTCGTATTAGATAGATATAGATCAATTGTTTATTTCCACAACAAGGGTTTTACATACTTAACAAATATTTTTAAACACTTATGCTATTATACTTAACCTAGACAATATATGTATAAATAAGCTCAGATTACAACCTACGTGTCAATAGGTCAGTCTCAGCTAAATTTGCTTGAAACCCCGCCGTTACTGCGTGGTTTCAGTGCTGGTTTTAGCTTGCCCGAATTGAGGCGGCGACACAAGGCGACTGCTTCTCGACCTTCTTCGACCTAGCGTTTTCCCGGCCTAGCGCCAGGGTCCGCTTTCCTACTTAATCTTCTCCACTTTGCCCGGTCTTCGGCATCCTCAAGTGTGAGATTGTTCTCTTGCATGTCCGCTATCACGACGTCCAGCCAGCGCTTCTTAGGCCTACCGCGGCCATTATATTATTACTATATTTTATTTATTTATTTATAGTATTCGCTTACCCTTAAGAACAAATCATTAAAACATAGGCCACTTAGGTCACTTAGAATTGACCATTCAGTAACATAGTACAGTCATAACAACATGTCGTTCCGACACTTGGCAGTGATATGTTCACTTTTAATATGTGTATCTGCAAAATCTTTCACGTTGGTGGTAGATACGACATATTCTATGCAAGATGAAATTAGTATGATAAGGACAAGGATTAAGGCGCTGGTAGAATCGATTGGAAATTCGAGCTCCATCGAAAATTACGTCATTGTACCTTTTAACGATCCGGGTAAGTGAAATTTTCTCATCAATATAAAATACATTGCAATTACATATTCCAGGCATAATATTCCCCTTTCTAACCGACGGTTTTTAAGCTGTCATGGGGCAATAAAGTTTTACAAAATGAAAGAGTTTTAATAAATTATTTCACATTTCAATCAACTTTGGTTATTGGTTTTTTTTTTAAGTCAGTAACTATAAGGTAAGTACTAAATATCCCACTTTGTTATTTCGGTGGAAGCGTTTGTATGCTAAAAATATTGCTACGAAAATATTAAAGGGTTATTAAACGAACGCGTATGTAACACCCCTGGAGTTGCAGGCATCCCTAGGCTAAGGTGATATCTTACCATCAGACGAGCTAATATGCTTGTTTTTGCCACTGTCGTAGTGTAAAAAAAACTATCTATAATGATGAGAATGATAGCAGAAAGGTGGGACTCGGATATCCTCCGTCGATATACCGACCTTCATGTCGTACGACCTAGGAAATAAGTATTTTTATGTTTTTATGTAATAGGTAGTTCACTAATGTAGTTTTATAAGTGTCTTGTAACTAACAATTTATGGATCTCAGCTACCTATCTGAAAATAAATAGTTTTTTTTTTATTACTATCTAAAAAAAGGTAGTTTTTATACATGCAATAAAATTGAATTATTATTTGGTTATTTTCAGACGTTGGCCCTGCACAAATATTTAGTTCAGGCGATTTATTCTTCAAATCCATAGATTCGTTAACTGTTTCCGGTGGCCATGATATTCCGGAAAATTCTCTATCTGGCTTACAAAAGGCTTTAGAGGAAAGCAGGCCTGAGTCGGACATCTTCTTGTTCACTGATGCTTGTGCGAAAGATGAGGCCAAATTTGGTCATATTGAAAGATTATGTCGTGTAACACGGAGCAAGGTACACACTTTTGTTGTTAATTTCTTGTATACTTGGTAGCAAAATGACGTAAAATGACGTCAGCGACGTCATAATGACGGCATTATTACGTCATTACGACGTCGCAGACGTCATTTGACGTCATTTTGCTACCTGGGAGGCGACTTTATTTATTCGTATGGCATATATTTATTCATATTTATTCATATTTATTTATTGCATCCATGGTACACAGGTGTTACACATATAATAGTTTCACATGGGCCCTGGTAGGGCAAGGCAATTATCTTAAATCTAAAGATTAATTTATATATGTACTTCAGCCTGAAGGTAAATTATTTTTATCCGTCGTTTTGACTTATCATGTTCAGTTAAAAAATTAACTTTTACATATTGTGCACATTGTATGGAAATGACAGAAAGATAAAAATGTGTAGAAATAGACTTGTGTTACTGATAACTACCTACGCGGCATGAATACCATTTTGTCATGTCTTTCTTCACGCGTCGAAAATGATTTCAAATTGCACCTCTGTTTTTTGGTTTAGACTTACAGCATTTTAGCGTATTATTTGAACAAAGTTGCAACTCAACTATATTATGGCAATAGAACAATCCTAACTTAAGTTTATTTTTTAGCAGATTCCTGCCCAGAGACAGTTCAGTTTCAGTTTAATACACTTTGCTAAAAACTTCTAGAGAGAAGGGACGTTGTCTGGCAAAAGATACAATTATTGAATGATCAAAACGTGTTTCAGGTCATCGTTTTTATGAGTGGCACTTGTCCGTTTTCCGAAAGACACAGGGTAGGGAACCTAGAAACGTACAATCAAGTAACGAAAGTATGTTTCGGAAACGTCTTCCAGTTGGACCTAAACAATTATGGACAAGTAAGTTTCCTTTCTACTTTCAAGTACTGCTTTAGTGTTCCTGTTGTGTTCATAACATAGTTACATATCTTAAAGGTAGAGGTAAAAAATGGGCTGGTTCAACCAAAAAGCAATATCTTTTAGAAAACCTTTAGGTAGAGGAAACTAGTGCAACTAATTTTACAATTTTATTTACATATTTTGACCCAAATTGATGACGCACTTTTACTACCTACCCTTTTGTTTTTTTCTACAATTATTTAATTCTTTTTCCAGGCTTTCCAATTTATGAAAGAAATCGTAAGAGACGGATATAACGATGTAAAAACGTTCGAGTCAGTTACTGACTACCGACCGCTGTCGGTGAGTTCCTTTCCTTTTCTTTTTCCAATTAATCGAAATCTATTTATCATATTTCCTCCATTTCTCGAGAACAGAGGAATTTATATATGGAATATACTTTTGGATGTACTTATATTCATGGTGGGCTCCATTAACATCTCGCTAAAGTCTGATGACAGGATCCTGGAAAAATTCATAGAACTCTTCAAATATTATAGGCACACTTCTAGTAATTTCGGTATTTTTAAAGTAACTTTCTATCGGAAAGTGTTCCATTTGGTGAACTACTGCTGCTGCTAAAAACCATAACTATTGTTTATTTATTTATTTAATCTTTGTTGCACAAAGGAAAATGCAATCGTACAAAAGGCGGGCGGACTTAATGCTATTAGACGTTCTCTACCAGTCAACCTTCTTTTTAGTTTCATGTGGACAGCTTAACTAGAGATGTGATCGTCTCCGTCTCCGGAAAATTGCCTTCTCTGCAGCTCTTTGAAGAGAGTGGACACAGCCCTCGAACTGAGATGCTGATTAATACTGAACAACTGCAGGTAATACACGTTTTGCCAGCAATTTTTTTTTAAATAGATGTTTTTTTTTACGTGTTTTGGTGGCTACCATTCCCCAACATACCAACGGAGCGGCAGCTGACGTTCACGAGATTTCATTATTCAACTCTTTACGAGTTATCGCCCGCAAGGAACAGCTGTGCGAGGATCAGCCTTGCTCATAAATAGACATAATTTGTAAATATGGTCTGTCAAGCCATTTCCGTCAGTAGAAAAAAGCGACAAATTTAAAAAATGTAAGCGCGAAGGGTAATCGTCCCATAAAAAAATTTGAATTTCGCTCTTATTTCTACTGACAAAGTTGTTTGACCGGCTAAAGATTTGCCATTGGGTGACTTAAATTATCAACTAATCTAGATTTGTTTACGTCTATGAAACTTTAAAGATATGATTCATATGATATTACAGCATATTTATAGGTATATTTACCCAAACAGTTAACTTGCAAAACTTCGTTTTGCAGGTTGTCAGAATTGTAGGGCCTCACCGAGGTCTGTATCAAGCCTCGGTATGGTGTCAGGGACGCATATCTGTCACCATTTATAAGAGATCGGAATGTCCCTTGGCTATTGGGTTCTCACCCTTGTACCCAAGAAGTATCGAGGAAACAGCAACATCACCACTACCAGGTACTTATTCTGCTTCTTGCTTTTGTCTTGCATCTAAACTGTCGCTTCTCGCTTTTATTTTATATTTCATATGATGGCACAGTTAAAATTACTTCATTACGGTTGCCTGGATTAATCTTCGGAGTTTTATTATTTTAAGCCTAATAATTTTGGCACCAAAATTTTAAAGCAGGAATTGTAATACTAGTCGCCATCAGATATACCGAGACAGCCAAGGCATTATTGTCAAGGCGATAGAAGTGCGTGTTCAGATATTTTACCTCGGCCGCTCCGATAATATTTATCTAATGGCGACTGTACCTAATAGGAACAGTTGGCATCAACAGTTAAGTAGCGGGCAGAAAAGTTTCTTTATTATTTAAGTCTGCGTTTGAAAATACCAGCCACACTTCACTGTTCACTTCTATCATTTTAAGATATCTCTTTTTGTAAAGCTAGTAGAAAATGGTAGATTCGTTTAATGCGTAATCTCATCCGCTAGTATGGATACTGACCGAGCCTACATAAATCTGCTTATAACAATATAACAAAAATACCATTAGGTACTTAACTTAAAACTAGTAAATATAATTTATTTACATTATTAACATACAGTCACTACAATAATACAAATACTTGACTAAATTAATAGCATTTAAATATACTTAGATATTATTAAATTTATTTCTTAATATTTTAACACGCATTACAAAAGTAATAAAATAAATCTTATTCTGAATTAATAACTAGCGTAAATCTAAAATAGACAATTGAGGCATTGTACCAAGGATGCTGGCAGCATTTCCTCGTATCGCAATGCTGAATACGTTGTGCGAGGAAGCCGCCAGCTCTTCGCTCACCACTTACGCCAACCAAACGCTTCGTATTCGTTTAGTAACTATCTATATTCAAACTCAGATTTCTTCTTAGTGTCCAAGTTATTATAGGTTGTAAGATTACATTGTTGTTTCAAATGTTTCAATAATATTATTTTCAGGTCAAGAAAGTTTCATTTTCGTCCTTGTACCAATGTCATATGAGTACAAGCTAGGTAGTTTAACAATTCATATGTTAAACAAAGATAGCCAGAGAACCGTAAATTTAATGGAAAGTGAAGTAAGCGCCCGAGTCTACATCAGCAAGGCCTATTTCGAGCCTGGATGTATATTTAGAATGACTGTAAGTATTTATTTTTATACGTTCTGTATATTTGTGATAAAATCAGACAAGTTTATCCACGTTAGTAACAGGAAGTGATGTGGGCTCAATTTCCCACAAGGATTTATTTTCTCTTTTTCTAGTAAGAAATTCAATTTTATAATTATCTATGTACCTATCTTTTCTGTTTAGGTGTGAAATGTTGGCCTAAAGCAAAGGGGGTGCAAAAAAGACTTAGAATTTTTTTTGTAGGTACAATAACGTCTGTTCTGGCGCTCTGTTTGATCGCGATCATCGCGGTCAACCTAACACACTCCTCCTCGCTTCGCTCGTCGTCGCACCTATCTTGTCTGTTACTTAAATTTACTGTTCCAAATGATTGATTTATATTTGTCAAGTAGTGGTTTCAACTTGCGGGTCAAATATCTCGGCCATTTTTGATTTTAGAGAAAAGTTTTTCCTACAAAACATGCTTATTTTAGCGTATTCTCTACGATAACACAATAAAAAATAGGTGTCATAATAACATCACTCCGATGAAAATGAAAAGTGTTGGCACCCTCTTTGCTTTAGTCCAACCACTTTTTCTGTTTAGGTTTTACTAGAAGAGTTTTAAAACTATGACATATCATATCAATCCAATGTTTTCCTCTCATTTTTTCTGTTTCCTTTTTGCCATTTTTTTTATTTTTTTTATTAGGTAAGTGGAATCGACAAAATTTCTTCAGAACCAGTGCGGATTATCAGCAAAACATTGGAATCGCAAAAAGAAGGTAATACCTCAATATCAAGTCAGTATTTGTGAACTTGTAAGTTCTATAATTCAATTTAAAAATTTCTATTTTACTGTCTGTCTTTTTTTTTTTTTCATTTTGACTTTAATCGTTAATACTTTTATATTTTAGATTTTTCTTATGTTCTTTTACAGTGACAAGAGCATCTTGGTCCGCGGCCGTCATTGATTCTATAATTCCGGAGACCTCTTTAACGGACTATAAGAAAAATGCAACAGTTGCGTGCAAGGTAACAGGATATCCTCATCCAACAATCTGGTGGGAAGACAAAGTTGGACAGAAGATGAAAGCTGAGGTATGAAATGGCTTACCTTATTACCTAGTGTAGTATAGAACATATACAAGTAGAGCAATTGAATCAATAAAAATAAATCATCACCGAATATAAACTTCCAAATGTCTAAAATAGCAGTATTTAATTAGGTCAATTAAGATTAGCAAAGATCCTACCAGAAATTATATATTAGACTTTTCTTTCATTTTAATTGATGCACCTAAATAATGGTTTTCTTTTATTTCAGGATAGTCTGCTGCAGTATCCAGCAACATACATAAGTTATGTTTCAGTGCCTAATATAAAGGATAATCAAACATTAACATGCAAAGCTAGTACTGATACTGGGAGTGATTCTAAAAGTACAGATCTTTATGTATACAGACCATATGTTTTCCAAATGATCAAAACGCCTAAAGGTACAGTATCGTGACAAATGTAAAGTCATTTCACATTTGAACTGTTACCTATTATACCTGAATGTTACTCAATGAAACACGCAATATACTCATCGAACTTTAAAAGCTCGTCAAATATTTTTGCACACTTATTCTAAAAGTATTAATAAAACGTTGTGTAATTTTTAGACATAACTATAGAATATGAGGCAGAAGGAAAACTGTACTGCGAGGTAAATGCTTATCCGGAAGCAGTAATAAAGTGGTATCACAATGACAAGACTGTAGTATTTACTACAAATGAAGCTGGAGATGATGATTCTACTTTTAATCGTTATGATGAAGTAGAATATTTTCAAGAGGATAATGCACTGGTTATTAGAAACATGACTTCAAAATATGTTGGTACATATACATGTGATGTAAGAAACGGTGCAAATGCTGTATCATATCCCGTCGAAGTCAGAATATCTGGACTTGGTACGTTATTTATCTCCAAACTTTCAGACAAACATTTGTTAATGGCAGTTTAACCATTTCTAAAGACTGATGTTTGATTCTTATTCAAAATACATCACTGTGTTTATTTTTCAGAAACGCCTGTATTAGAAAGGTCGGAAACAGAATTGACTACACATCTTGGCGACGAAGTTGAAATAGTTTGCAGGTTTGAATATGATTCGATTAAGTAACAATTATGTTAAATAAGAAAACAAATATAGATTTTGATTTCTGTTTTCCTACTAATAGGTACCTATAATTTCAAATAACACATTGTATAGAGGGTTTTTTGTCATGATATACAATTGGTAAATGGCTTTTTTTTGGAGGTTAGAGTCAAATAACCTGTGGCTACATCTAATTATAAAAACTATTATTACAGTACACATGGTGCTACTTTCTTGCACTAGTGTGTAAAAGAGCACTTTTCGTGCATATGTCGAAAGTTTAAAGGGCCATATGTACTGTAGAACGTTGTACCATACACGTGCGAATAGGAAATTCGTCTTCCTCTTTTCCGCACTTGTATCGTAAATAACTATTGTAAAACTATTTTCAGGATAGCAAAAGGAAGGCCTTACCCAACAATAACTTGGAAATTTAAACCCGTAGACGGCTATGATTTTACTGATTTACCTAAAGGGGTTGAAATTGAAGAAGGAAAAGTGATCATAGTTGAAGCCAAGTCTGAACATAATGGATATTATAAATGCGAAGCCGTCAATGAGCAAGGGCAAGATTCTCAGGAAATAAAATTGAAAGTTATTTGTAAGTTCCGACTTTTTGTTTAACTGCGTCGACCGTCCAGTGGCGCCCTTATTAGGGGAATGGGGTTTCTAATAAACAAATTGATTTCTGTATAAATCAGTAGGTATATAAATATTGTTGTCCTACTGATTCTCCGACTTTTGGTCTTTGTCGCATAGTTTTATTTTGCTTTATCAACTAAACGGCAAATGGTGGTCACATTTTTCCGGTCGACGGAGTCTTAAGGGATTCTATACAATTTTTACCTTATAACAATACTGTTGCTCTTGGGGTATAGCTGTTAGTCTTTTTAAATACAACGGACATAGTCAAGACAAACAAAGGCAATAAAATTCCAAGTGATAGAAAAGAGTCCATTGTTCTAAGATAAGATTAATTGAGACAATATTAATTATATTAATATATTATAGATGTTTTAGGCCCAAGCAACTTAACAATCACGGAGGTATCAGTACTTAAACTAAATAGTCCATCGCTTTCACCCAATAACCTAGTTAATTTTAGATTCCATCAACTCTCAATAGCCCTTACGACCTGGCGGGTGCTGCCTCTGCGTGCATCCCATGACACGGGCAAGCGCAGCATCCGCTCGGTGTACCCCTTACATTTCATTAAAGTATCATAAGGGGTCGGGGGGGTAGGGGGACGTTTTGGATTCGGCTCCGCGCATGCACCCTCAAGGTCCGAACCACCAATGTTCCGTGATGGGAAAGACGGAGGTATATTTAACCTGAGTTCAAACTTTAAATGTTTAGATGCCCCTAAAATCGAAAACGCAGAAACAGCTATACAAAATGTGCTGCTGGACAAAATGGTCACACTCGAGTGTTCCGTGGATGCAGAGCCGAAAGCCACAGTGAGGTGGGAACGCGCTGACGGCACATACTTGCCTGATGAGACGCATACTGTTGAAGGGAATAGCCTTAAGTAAGTATTATAATCAAAGATCATGTGTGGTATTTTCTATAAAAAGGGACCTTATTGTCGATGGCGCTTACGCCATTATTAACGATGCTCCGATATAATCACAATGCCGCGCGACGCTGTGCGGTGTAATCGACAGTAAGGTCCCTTTTCATAGAAAATGCCCCATTCATACAATCAAATGAAGTCATGAGTGAGATACAATGTGAAGTTTCATAATGACGTCACTTCAGATAAATGAGTAAAAGCAAAGTACAATTCCTTAATAACTCTTTTAAATTATTTGCCTCTTATTAAATTGCAAGATCTTTTTCAATTTTCAAATTCATTTACATACATTTCATTATTATGCTAGCTAGCTAGTACATTCAAAACCTAGGAGGATATAACCAAACGGAGTAGCCATTAACAGGCATTCCCCTCAGCAGTCTGTCGATAATAGTCGGCCAATGGTCATACACAATGTATGGACTGACGTTTATCTGACATGACTATTTTGACGTTACGTATACATTTGACGTTCCCCTCCCCCGCAAAAATTGGCAGACTTTTTTGTACAGCAAATTACAGACGTGGCGGCTCCGTTTGACATCCGAAAACAGACATTATTTCGAATCGATGTAACTCGTTTAGATTGTAGCTTCTCTAATTAGTTGTTCCATATCTACTAGAAATAAGATATAATTATTACTCCCCTCTTTTACGATCTACCTGACCTGTAAAATCAGCATCAAATTATATAATGACGGCCAAAGTGGCCAAATATATCGAAACACATCCTTATTTCTATGGTAACAAAGGTGTGTTACGATATTTGGCCACTTTGGCCGTCACTATTTGATGCTGACTGTATCAATATTTGTCTTGTTTGAAGGTTTGAAGCTCGTTACAACGACTCGGGCTCTTATCGATGTATTGCAGAAAACGAGGCTGGCATTGCCGAGAAAAACGTTACCGTTAATGTTCTTGGTAAGAGAGTTTACTAAAATAAATAATGCTAGTTTTTAGGGTTCCGTACCCAAAGGGTAAAAACGGGACCCTATTACTAAGACTCCGCTGTCTGTCTGTCTGTCTGTCACCAGGCTGTATCTCATGAACCGTGATAGCTAGACAGTTGAAATTTTCACAAATGATGTATTTCTGTTGCCGCAATAACAACAAATACTAAAAAGTACGGAACCCTTGGTGCGCGAGTCCGACTCGCACTTGGCCGGTTTTTCTGGAATGATTTAGACTATTGCCAAATGAGACTAAAGAAGACCGTAACGAAAAAAGAATAAAACATATTAAGAGTGAGACTGACCAATACAGATAAAGAGCAAAAGCGAACAAAACTAATAAATAACGAGTGGCGAAATAATAAATAAACGAGAAACAAATGAGACGAGCGATGATGATACCCTAGATAGTAATATCTTTAAAAAACTACTATGAAACTATTGTATTTCTTTTTTCACATCAATTTTCATTCCAGTTCGTCCATACATCACTCCAGTGGTAAAGACCGTCAACGTAAGGACGGGTAACCCCGTAACGCTGACCTGTCGAGTGCAAGAAGCGAATCCACCTCCCACCTTCACTTGGAAGTTCATAGGGCCGGATAACCAGATGATTATACTAGATCTTAGTAAGGCCGACGATCTTACCCGTAGTAGGTAAGTACTAATTAGCGAATTATTTCAACGTAACTTAAACCATTTCAATTTGGAACTTAGCTTCTTGTTTCATTCCAATTCGAAACAAATGTGTTAACTTATCATCATATCAATCAGCCCTTTATCGCCCACTGCTGAGCATAGGCCTCAATAATAGGCTGTTAAATTATGATATGTGTTAAGTTTGTTTACACGAGTATAATCTAAATTCCCTTTGGATTTGGTAAAAACACCATGTATTTTTAGAGTTTTGAATGATTCACGGTTAGTTTCACTAGACTTATATTGACCGGGATATAGACCGTGATCCCACCCGCTATCTTCAGTCACCTGTGAACATGATGCATGTAACTGCGTCGAAATATCGGGAGCTCACAAATAATACAAAAGGTAATCACGGTCTATATCCCGGTCAATATAAGACCATGTATTTTGTTTTTCCAGAAACGAATCCATATTTTTGTCGGAGTACGTTATAAGCAGAGCATCGAGAGCGGAATCCGGGAAGTACTTTTGCTACGTCGATAATAGCGTGGGTTGGGACGTCGTTGAAATAATTGTCAATGTAAAATAACCTATACAGATATGATGATTACACATTTAATGTCAATCGTTTTATGCGTAATTTTCAGCACACTTATAAATATATTTTTTGAAAGTAATGATCACGACGACATGCTATAAAAGCAGTAAATCTTAGGTCCTCTTTAGAATTAAGACATAAATAAAATACATTGTAATAATTATGAATGTTTTTATTATTTAACACACATTTTAAAATAAAAATGTGCTAAAATTATCATACATTACAATTAACGTAAGGAACATACTTATCAGCGTATTATAATTTTATTTACAATAAGTAATAAAATAAAAAGCCTTTGAATTCCTTAAAAAAAATTAAAAGTAAGTACCTACATAGTTTAGTATGCATTATATTGGTTATTTTCACAACAAATAAATATATCTTGAGTCATTTTTCAATAATGTATGTAAATTCCTAGGGTGATTATTTAAGGACCCCTCTTCGGGTGAACGCCCCCTCCAGTTGTCTCCATTTGTCTAAATTAAGTTTAAGTACTTTCTTTTTATGTGCATAATTGCCAAATTTCATATGGTGGTGTAAGTGATAATTGTAACTTAGTCAACAACAACGGAAAAAAAATACCAAAATAATAAAGCAGTAATTAATTAGCAGCGGAGACGTCCGGGTGTTGGTGTGCCGAATCCAAAATATTCTTGAGCGAATTGGGGCAGCGTTTGAGGAAGAGAGGTCATGACCATCGTTCCGGGTCATTCCTGATGCAGAGGCTGTCTATCGCGATCCAGCGTAGCAACGCGGCGAGCGTGATGGTCACCTTTGCGTCTGGAAGTTGTTTGACTAAGTTCTTAGTTGCAGCTTTGTTTAATTTAGTTTTAGTTTAGTTTATATTTAATTTTAATGTAATGATTGAATATATTTAGGTATAATTAATAAATATACAAAAAGTATTAGCATTCTTGCAATGAAAACTTATCTTGGTACCACAAAAATTCAGTGTTAATAAATAAATGTAATAATTATGTTATTTAAATATACTATTGAAAATGTAACTGTCTCACCAACCAACCGTATATTACATGGGAAACCTTATACACTCGTTTACTATAGTAAACCCTTTCAATAAAACCTATAATTATAAATAAAATAATTTACAATAATAGGTATCACAATTAGTGACTAAATAAAAAAAATAGTCTAATTAACGTAACTAATTACTTATAAATATTATAATAATACTTGACTTGCTTATTCATTATAGTGGATTTTTAAAATTAATTTTCTCAATGACTGGCCTTTGATTCATACACACACATTTTTGTAGTGTGTTTTAAAGAGCTTTATAACGAAATTTTTTGTAAGCCTTGTAGTAACTAGCTATTTTTGTTGTTTAACTCGTTCTCGCTTTCTGTAGGATTTAAATTAAATTAGGTAAAAACCATCTGTCGAGTTTCCACACAGCAACGTGCCATACGACATCAGCGAATGAAAACGAGCAAAATAAACAAAGATCGATATATCCTGCGACGCAAACAGTTTCTAATGCAGCTACCTACTACTTGCTAATCACGTAGCGACCCAAAATACGTCTTGGCCTCCGAGTACACGCCAGTTGTCTCGATCCTGTACATTCTTTCGCCCAATTGGCTTGGAGATCGCGTAAGTCCGCTTCAACAGCATCGCCCCAGCGACACCTGGGATGTCCGTTCGGCCTCCGCCCTACTGAGCCATCCCAATGCCAGTTTTAGGGCCGCGATCATCATCCATTCTTGAAACGTGGCCGAGCCAGCGGAGGCGGTGACTTTTGTCTCGCCGATAATATCTATCTTAAATAATGATATCCATAACGTCGTGGTTTGCGGTTTGTGTCGTCCAGATCGTCTTTAACTGACTGTACTGGGATGTGTCCGAAGACCGCCAAGTGGCCGTTGTTTGTGCTTTTCGCTTTGACAGTGATTTCGCCGTTGGGCAAATGTTCCAGTTTCAGTGCCTGCAAAAGTATATCGATATGTCATATAGCTTGCATGCTTATTGGTTAATGATATTATTTAACCCTTTACCGCATATGCAGCCATATATATGACAGTTATAATATTCAACACTATTGATAGCTATTAAAGTTCAAATTTAAACAAATATTTTTTGATTACATGAAGTAAGGGGTTAATTTCATGTTCTGTGATTTAAGTAGATACTTAACTCGTTAAACTTAAACCATTATTAGGAATTAGACAGAGTATTTCCTTTGGTAGATGCATTTTTACAATATTTTAACTTGTCATGACTAGGTAGCCATATTGAGAAAGTTTGTTTACGTTGTTAATTAAACAATTTAGACATGCTAAGTTTTTTTTTTCTTATTTCATTTATTTCGCTTTCAAAAGTAAAAATAAAATACCTTGAGATTATCCAACCAGGCCACGTAATTTCCAATACTATTGCCTTTTTCGTCGAATACCCTCAGTTCAACGTCTTTTCCTGACGCAGAAACTAACACGTAATCGTTGGATTCGCGTTTGTTGAACTGGAAACGAAAATCAAATCCAGTTAGGTGTTAATATACAATGTGTAACAGGCTGTAGATTCCTAAAATGCCAACTGCAGCTGCATTACTGTTGAGACATTACTGCTGTATTTACTTTCCTTGATAAAATGAGTGACGGATCGAATGTCATTATTTCAGCGCCTGCATCGAGGCAGCAGCAGTAATGCCGCTACAGAAATGAACTAATTTATCAAGAAAATGACAGATACAGGGGCGATATGAACGCCGCTGCAGTAATGTCGAAGCAGTATGCACCTGCAGTTGACATCCGAATGTCATCTATACATGAATACAAATACAAATAATTTATTGAAAAAAGTATTGTACAGAGGTTCATCTTAAAGACTAACAGTTGCTAGTAGAGGAAAGTGGGTTATAAAAGCCTGAACTAGGAGTTCCTGTGTTTCAGGCAGCGAAGGACAAAATTTATCACGTTTTAATTATTCACTTAATTATAAATTATAAAAGTAAAAAACAATAAAATAAAAGTAAAAATAAAAGTAATAATAATAAAGATTATTACTAAATAATACACAGTAAAAGTCATGAATTAACAATAAAAGTCTTGACATGAATGATAGTTGTTATTGTCGTTCATTCGTTTCGTACCAATGGGTGTCATTTTATTTCAATTACCGCACTGCATAGTATTTAATGGCATTCCTCTTCCTACGTCGTTCCCTCATTATTGAAGATCGTAACTCCTTCAAAGAAGTTTCAAAATGGCTTCTCTCCATCGGCTTCTGTCCTCTGCCTCGTGGAGAGCCGTGCTGACTGACATCTCCAGGCTTGACGCCACCTGGCCTGTCCAACGTTTAGGGCTCCGGCCACGAGGCCTTTTTCCTTCCACTTTCCCAGTGACCATAAGGCGCTCTAGATTGTCAGAGCTTCTGCGAGCAATGTGACCAAAATACTGAAGAATACGCACGCAGACACGTCGCAGAGAGCCTTTGAGAATGTGTAAGATTAAGCTCTCCTATGATGGCATTACTTTAAGACAATGTTAGATACTAATATTTTATCATTATCACAATATCAATACTGTTGGAAGTATTAGAATAAATTAAATTATTTACAGAAAATACTTATTTAATTTGTTTCTATTTTAAGTAGAAACACTACTATATAAATTATAAACTGAAATAAATGTCATATACTAAGAAAAAGTGACCAAGGCCTCCAGTGCCCCAGGCTGGAATCGAATCAGCGTCCTTTGCTATCACCAGACACCTGCCGCGATAGCAGAGGACGCTGGTTCGATTCCAGCCTGGGGCACTGGAGGCCTTGGTCACTTTTTCTTAGTATATGACATTTATTTCAGTTTATCACAATATCAGCCGACAGAAGAAGGATATATCCAGTAGTCTTCAGAACTACCTCCACTATCTTTGTTTAGTCTTATTTTATTAAGGGCTTGTCACCCTGTAAAAAGCTCTTTATCGCTTTTTCTAACAAATATACTCGTTAGAAAGAAGCGGTTACATGTACAGCTACACACGCTATAAGCTTTTTATAAAACCAGACTCAAATAATGAATACAACTTTTTGAGGTGGTGATATTTCCTTATTACGAGCCTATTGTGTCCCACTGCTGGGCAAAGGCCTCCCCCCTCTTCTTCCACTCCTCCCGGTTTTGAGCTACATCTGGCCAGTCGCTCAAAAAGGAGTCCAAGTTATCCCGCCATCGCCGACGAGGTCTGCCGGATCCCCGGTTTGACTCATGGGGCACCCACTCTGCGGTTATTTTGGCCCACATGTCATTCGGCATGCGGCAGACATGACCAGCCCAGTCCCACTTTAACTTGTCCGCTTTCCGAGCTACATCTATTATTTGGGTTTCTATTATTTCCTATGTAATATAATTTGAAATCTACTTACTTTTAACTCCATTCTTCTTGATGAAGGTAGCAGTGTAGACTTTAAAACATTCTTGGCGACTTTTATGCTCTCCCTTACGAACTGGAAGGTCTGAAAATCACAGTTTAGGAAAAATAATACACGCAATTCTATGCTCATTCACAGGAGCGGTATTCGACATGCGTTAAGTGACGTTTCGTGTTGAACTTCAGTTGAATGGAAGAAATCGTGTGTTGTCAAATAGGTAAATTTGACATTAGCAATCCACAGTTAGGTGACAACGAAACCAAACCGAACCACGCAGAGTTCAGAGCCATTTTAAACCGTATAGTAGTAAGAAAACAAAGTTGATTTTTGTTGCATAATTTTTTCAATGAATGAGTTTTGGTGTACAACCAAATGATACTTTCCACAGTTGATGAACAAATGATTCATTCCACTGTTGAACTGATGTTGAAGCCGAAACTGACAGTTGTGCATCTCGAATAGGGCCCCAGGTTGTTCGAATAATTTAGAGTAAGGTAAAATAGGAAATAATTCACGGAAAAAGTTAGATTCATTTTATTTTATTGAAAGATATACCTGTGCCCTGTTTATCAAAAGCTTGTAGCTTGTAATACAAGCGGAAGTCCCTTTCTAACAAAAGCTGTCAAAAAGTGAGTTCCGCTTGTATTACAAGCTACAAGCTTTTGATAAACAGGGCACTAGTCTTCAATTTTCTATGAGAGTCGATGTACGATTTTTTTTTATACTACGTCGGTGGCAAACCTGCATACGGCTCGCCTGATGTTAAGCAGTCTCCGTAGCCTATTTGTAGCAGCGTAGCGATTTGATGAAATTGTCTCATTAGTAATCAAAAGAAAACACCATAAAGGTTCCTTTTGCACCTTTTTGGTACGGAACCCTAAAAACGCTACACTAGCTCTGATTTTTTTTATCTAAACCATTTGAGTCTCCTCTTATTTCTTTTGTTTTATTTTATGATTCTATCGGTTCATAGACTACCCGTCCCCCTTTAATTCATACAGTTAGTAAAAGACGGGTAGTCTATCTCGTGGCGAGATACTGTCGCGTCAATCATGTGCTCGTCCTACAGATTTTATCCAATAGGTACTTACTCACACATTCACACATATAAGTAAAATACATAAATGTAATAAACGTTCGAAAAAGAACACCAGGATATATTTTATTGGAATTCATTAAACAGGATATATACAGGTTGAAATTTTAACCACCAGCCATACTCTGCGTAGTGACTTTATAGGTCATACTGAACAACTTTTATTAAATACGAAAATTGTTGGCTGTTCCATAGAAATTAGCGGCATCACAACAGCCAATTTTCAGGGTTCCGTACCCAAAGGGTAAAAACGGGACCCTATTACTAAGACTCCGCTGTCTGTCTGTCCGTCTGTCACCAGACTGTATCTCATGAACCGTAATAGCTAGACAGTTGAAATTTTCACAGATTTCTGTTGCCGCTTTAAGAACAAATCCTATATAAAAACAGAATAAAATAAATATTTAAGTGGGGCTCCCAACAACAAACCTGATTTTTTTGCCGTTTTTTGCGTAATGGTACGGAACCCTTAGTGCGCGAGTCCGACTCGCATTTGGCCGGTTTTTTTAACGCGATTTCGGCATTGGTCCCATAATAAAAGTTGTTCAGTATGACCTATAAAGTCACTTAGGTACGCCAGGTTATATTTTCAGCCTGTATAATTCGTTGAAAGTGTTTTATATCCAAAAAATACCTTGTCTAGTTGACTGTTGCTTATTCGAATAAGTTCCCCGCCACACTCCACTGTTATATCGTTATAAATATCATCCATTTGTGAATTGTTCGCTTGGCTATCCTTGATTAGGATGAAAAAGATCTGAAAATTCGTTACTAAACGTTACGGTTACTTTGTAAGCACAATATTTGGGTGTATAACATAGAGATCGGGCGGCAGTGGCTTCCGTGAAAACTAAAGGACCACGGGCTCTATAATGTCAGCATCCAGAGAGAAAACTTGGAACTACGTTTGTACAGGGACCGGACAACCCTTTCCGCGATAAAACCCTTTCAATGGGCGACACTTAAACACGGCTAACACATTGAA